>NC_071982.1:457592-528307 GCF_026283585.1 Hylaeus volcanicus
AATTTACAACTAGAATAAATATTAATTAGTGGTACGTGAGGGTCCTTTTCATACTTTCCGCGATAATATTAACGTTTTAGTACTTAAAAATCTAAAATTAGAATCATTAATACACAATATTCCACACATTCCAGATGACACAAGTCACGATATCTCAAATGATATTAATATATATTAATGTGTCCGCATTTAGATTTAAGGAAAATTTCCAACACCCCGTCGGTGTATTCGAGAACAATGTTTTTTACTTCGATCGTGTACTGATACGTTTTACTATTCTTAATACTGTTAGATTAAAAGAAAATTAAACGTTGTGTTTGTAAGAATGAAGATCATCTAAAACGTTACTAGTGCATTAATGATTCTAGCAATATACAGTAAACGATTTCTTGCGCACGGTATTCAATACATATTTATACATTTCATTATCCTATCTATTGGCTCTACAGTGTAGTTGCTTGTAAGGCTCTTAATACAGTTATTGTGTTGATTACGATTATTGTTCCATGTAAATAGATTCTATTTGCGTCCGAATCATGAATGAAGAATTCGTTAGAATATAAATTTGAGGACTTTAAAATTTGCGTTACACGACAAATATAATAACTTATCCTATGATTCCACATTATATAATTCCATATATAATTCACATTATATTTCTCACCTATTTTTCAATCACTGAATTATCCTTATCCTACTATTAATCAAATCATTTTTTGCATTGTTGGGTCTTTGTCATTAGCCCAAATCTAATGCCATGTAGGTTTAACTTAAGCTTTTGTATTTTTTTGAACAGATATCGTTCCGTTGTCTTAAATACCACATAAAAGGTACCCATTTACCTTCGAAATGTTAACAACAATGCGTAATTGATATGAATAAAGTGCTACCCCATTATCAGCTGCGTCTTATTGTTAGCTTTTCTTACATAAGCGCACAGGATAATTTCTGTGCCACATGCAAAATACTAATGTAAACAAAACTAAAATAAATTGAATAAAATGTATATTCTTGGTTTTCGCTCTACATAATAATTATTCAATAATATCGTGTTTAACTACGTCCCCTTATATATAGAATGACCCTTGATTATTTATGCCACTTTCAACAGTCAGTAATTATGCGAAACTTCCCCGATTCACTGACTTCTGTTCAAATCAATATTCCAAGTATCTTAAACAATCCCGACAAATGACATTAGATTTAGACAAAACTCAAAAATAAAAGATATCATTCAGCCAATGTGGCACAATGTTGTTTACAACTCTTATGATATAACACTGTTGTATAACACTGTATTTAATCAACTTGCCACAACTTTGGATTTTATTACGATAGATTCCTAACTTATTTTGGCCATTGGCTTGGAGGCTTTGACAGTTAACATTTACAAATCTTTTATTTATTTGCATCTCCCTATCAACATTTTATTACTTGAGTGACTAATTTTTTGAGTGCTTATGATAAATATGATAGGTGTCATAAATATATTTATAGAGAATCGTACGAGCATGATCACGAATATGCTTTGGCACGATAAGAAGTACCATGCCAATTTCTTTTTTCATTACCGCATGACCCACATGTCTAGTCTTTTTACAAAAAATAGTTAATTCATCCCACACAATATGATAATTACGCATAAACGAGATAACAGTCTCGTAAGCGATTCATACAACGATGAATTCGTGCAGCATTGTGTTTTTGTATACTACAAATGCTAGAGTACTATTTTGTATCCTACAAATTCAACATCTAAAAATAAAATAAGCGTAATATGTACAACAGCTGATCTGTTTGTTCTATTATTCGTCCATGTTGTCTATACCGCGAAACGTCTCATGAGTCAAGCTGCGTACGTCATAATCTAATCCAAAACATGATTAACTAAAAGCACCTCTTTTAGAACCTACTTCCTAAAATGTTTGGAAAGTCTGTCCAAAACCTAGTCGATATGTTAAAATAGAATACTAAAAAGGAAGGGGAAAAAAATTTGATATAAATTTACTCGACACATTCAAGGTATTGGACAGACTTATTTAAACAAGCAAAAAAATTGGCCACGCAAGATTAATTCTCTAGCATTTAAGCAGTCTAGAAATATCCACATGCAAGATATGGTGATTATAATTTTGATGATATTATATAGTGGCATGTGTATGAGAAAGGCTTAAAGAAGAAGAATTATGCAAAGTACATAACTCGCTTTGTGTTTGCATGAACTGTGATAGCTCTTGCCATTGCACCTGGTGTTCTGTCTTCGCTGCAGCCCGACTGATGAGATCCTTCTCCACTGAAACATTGAATAACGTATTAACAAAATATTAGTACAAAAAAATTGATAAAAAATTGGAAACAAAATTTTATATTATGTTTTATAAATACGATATTTTACTTACCTATCATGTTCTTTTTCTACCAAATGATATCTGGCTCGGAATGCTACAAGATGAGCATAATATGCTGGCGCAGGTATACTAACGGATCTTGTACACCTAACATATGTGTGACATAGTTGATACGTAAGAGTCTGTAATTCGTCACTTTCGAAGTGATTATCATCCCAGAGTACATGATAATGCGATGGTCGTGAAGTGCCCTGTACGCACAATATGATATTTATGTCAAATAAGATAAAATATCTATAAAGCAGTACTTAATCGTCGATATTCAAATAATACCTGGATGCCTTGGTGACTACATAAGTAGAAGTCAAACTCGGTGGGATGCGTTATACAAATATCAACTGTTGTACCCGCTGGGATGTTTCCACTTCTTCCGCTTTGTTCTTTCTTATCCGAACAAAATAATCGCGTGTGATGTCTTTTCTGTACTACGATGAATGTTACCCCAGGTTTGTAATCATCTTCGAGTTTCATGCAAGCTTCGCGAATGGCAGTTAACTCATGCTGCAAGACGTGCAAGAATTGTCCTTCTGAGACACCATCGCGGTAAAGAATTATTCTATGTGGTTTATATCCCCCAGTGCTTTTATAAAATCTAAGGAGAAGTTCCCTGAAAAAAAAAAAAAAATATTTTTATAAAATAACTGATAGAATGACCTGAAAGTGGAAGCATTATTAACTGAAGACTTATGATATATATTGCAATAATATACTTACATCACCATTGAACTAAGTTCTTGAATGATCTCTTGTCTGTGCTGTTGAACTCTAACAGTAGCTGCGTATCGAGATGGATGAGCATCCATACTAGCAACCACTGCGGCTATGCTAGGTTTTTTATTATCTCCAGCAGGTGGATGAGTTACATCGGCTCCAAAGAATATGACAGGTTCGTCAAACACCTTTGGCCGAAAACTGGGTACTAAAATATTATTAATGCCACCTAACTTTACATTAATCTTCAGGCATAAATTAGACAACGTTTGCGGTGATGTTTTATTAACATTTTTTGCCTGTACACATTGAGTTGCCATACCCAGTAATGTATCTCCAACTCTTTTGACTTCAGCTATAGGCAAATAAGATACAAAACAAGATTACATACGTTACTGATATTTTATTATATACATGTATGAAATATAAAATCTATACAATTACCATATACAGGAGTTTTTCCAGGCAGTATAATACACACAAGCTGCAACGATGCAAATGTCATTTTTAAATATTTAAACATGGGTTCCACTTGATCTGGCCCAGTAGCATATTTACAGAAACATGGTTGCCCAATAATGGGCATTCCAGCATCATTGCTTATTCTTTGCAATTGTGCTATAAACAGCCGTATTGAGTCTTCGCGAACGCTTCTTTGTGGTGCAAAACAAGCTATTGCCCAAACTCTGATTTCCACGCCCGTGAAGAATTGTTTGCCACGCATGTCCCATACACCTTGAATTGGTGAGGCCTGGTTCTTTGCCTTTAGGAAAAAGAATATATACATACATTACTGAATATCATAAAATGTGTATTATTCTTTCTATAGATATTTTGTCAAAACTAATTAAGAAACGAATTAAGAAACGTTTTAAGACTCGTTTCTTACAATTCATACTGCTTGAAGGCTCTAGATGAAAGTTGTACTCGTTTCGATCTAATGATACAGGCCCTCTCAACGAATAAGATGTTTTAGATCAGGGTTCGACACTGCAGGAGAACAAGGCGTTGAGGCTTCCCCCACTCGTGATACTGTCTCACTATCCACTGCAATCCTCACGCTTGCAAGAGCAACTCCATCTCTCTCTCCTCTCTCCCTCTCTTTCTAGGACTTCATGTAAGTAAGTACTTAGAGAAACACAGATCTAGTATGAAAGTGGGGGAAGTCGCTCAGCGCTGACTTGCTCAGAGCAAACGTGCCGAACTCTGTTATACATAATTAAAAATTAGAAAAACTAAATCTCACTTAGCAACTGTATAATATACAATACCACAAAAAGGATCCTTACCAAACATAATGCAAAGACAAATGTGTTATTTAGCTATATCTGACTAATTGATTTGAAAGTCTCTTACCTGACAACTGAGGGAACTCAAGCGCCCTCCGTACTGTAGCTTGGGTGGAGCTAGAATACGACCCCTAACTTCCACCATATTATTCGATATTGTCAAGCCAAATTCTTGAACGTATGAATCGTTATTAAAATCGGCTCTTTTAACTAAGTTGTTTATTTCTCGTTCACGATCTGGAGCAGAACGGGCTGTGGCTTTTATCATGGTGGATGTCTGCATGTCAGTCAATTTCTTGATGCAACGTTGTCCAGCAACAATGTTGCAAACCTGTTAATATATTTATTGTGAAATATTACATATATATTGTATAAATGTTTAATTACGAATTGTATGATAAATATTAGATCCAACACACCTCAAGCGGTAAATATGTATGTTTGTGTTCTTGTCCGACTTGTAGGCAAGGAAGATGCGAATAACGCAACTTCATTTTGTATTTATCTAAGAAGTATTTTGCAACAGTACATTCAACCGTTTGTCCATTTTCCAATTGTAATGGGAATCTAAAATTTGTACTCAATGAATATCAGTCATATTTAAAATAACAAAATTGCTTTCATGTATACTTACGATTGCATCTGGGCAGGTTTGCGTGTAACGTTACATACTCTATACTTTCGTCTCATTGTTCCGCAGTGCGTAATTTCGATTTTAAGACCTTTAATTTCTTTGGTAAATTTAACTCGTTGAGAATCTGTAAGGGGCTTCTTTTGTTCGTTTATGTCTCGAATATCTAATACTTCGCACATAAATTCTATGACAGGTTGTGCTTTATAAAATGCAGTTGCAGAGACTATAATAATAAACCATATGTTATATGAGAAATCAATTAATATAGTAATGAAATGTGAAAATAAATTTTATATGTACCATCGATATTCAACATCATTTTCCACTGAGATGGTCTAACAGACTGATGAAAGCCAAACCATACTTCTCTGCCACCACCTAATGGGTGATAATATCCATCTGGTGTACTAAAAAATGATCTACCTACTGGAGTATATGTCATAGATGGTAAATGCCTCATTACAACATCTAAAGCAAGTATAGCATCATATGGAATTTGTCTTGTACGTCCTTCTAGAGCTTCTTCTAAAGCAAACAGAGAAACTTGAGCCACCCATTTTATCACCACTCTGAAAACTCTATCTTTACCCTCACCAGGTAGCGTTACCTATACAAAAATTATTATTAACGATTCAATATTTAAAAAATGTAACAGCACAAACTTTTATTAATATTGTAATTACCTCTAATTCTATTTTCTCAGCACCAATGGGCAAGGGATCCCTTGTATACAGATTATTTCTGCCATCAAACACAGGCTTCAGAGTTCCAAATATTTTACTATACGCGTGAACCATTGTTTCTATAATTTCCCTATTAACTTTACGAGGACATTTATCAGGTTGGATGTTAATATCATAATGATGCACATAACCACGTGGTATTGTAATTTGGAAGTGATTAGCTCTTAAACTGATTGGTCTGCCTTCACGTCCAATATCTGGTCTCCGAGGACATGAAAACACTGTAATAATATGCGTTTCTTATTCATCTTTTATTTTAAAACACATCATACCGACTTTTTAACTTCCATTTTTAATTTACCTATTTTATTTTAAATTTATTTAATCAAGAAATGAGGTACTTTTATTGAACAGCATAAACAGTTTCAAAAAATTACAGTTGAATTTTCAAATTTAGTACTTTAATTAAATTTCTATTACACTTTTTTGTTCGATATATAATACTTTCTTCATTATTGATCACTCAATAGGTATCATAAATATTAAAAGGACAAAATTTAAGAAATATTTAGAAACACTTACTTGGCAGTTCAGGGGGTTGAGGAGGAGTGTGTGTTTGTTGTGTAGGAACAAGTCCTAAAGAACTAGGAGCCACAACAGTACTCCCAGTTGCTCCTGCTGTTCCAACAGAAGCACTTGTTGAGGGCCCAGCTGTGGGCGCTGAAAATATGAAAAAATCATAATTTGGTTACCTTGATTATTTCCCATGTTAATAGATTGAATCAAACTTTTTTGTTTTAGATCATTTAAAATGATCTTGAAAATTTTCAAGATCATATTCTATTTGTTAAATTACAAATTATAACCGCATGAGAAATAATAAATTTAGATGTTCTGTCCTATGGTAAAACCTTGATTTACCAAATAACTTAAGGAGATACCAACATAGATTAGGGTCCACTAAATCAACATTTTACTGCAGATGATATTTAATTATGTGTTAATTGCTATACTGGTATTATAACATCATTAGAACATAAATACACTATCAATGATTAAATATGATAAACTTTTTGAGTAATCAATATTTTTACGATATAGAAGCTTTAGAATAACACTAATGATTAATTATCACACAAGATAAAATAAAATAATTAAAAATAGAAACCTTATCCTGTCTTAGGATGTGTAGTTTTTAATATTTTGATATAACTTGATGTGCTTTCTATTTCAATTAATTCATCTACAATGACATTAATTTTCATAAAAAATATATTTGGTTTTTAATCAAAAAGATTTCTGGTTTTAATGAAGTTTTAGCCAAGAATTACAAGGTTAGAATGATTCACATGAAGCATACATATGTAACAAAACAAACATCAGTTTAGGTACTTTCATCTATAACTCTATACTAACCTATATTGACTGTTTGAATTTTTTGAATAGTTCCAAATCCGAAACAAATAAAATACCGTTTATCGAATCAGACAAAGTATTTGATCGATCAAGCAATACTTTGAGTATATCAAATAAGGATATTATTCCGAAAAGTATCGCGGTGACTAATTGGTATGAAATTTGGCGGATGTTACGAAGAGTGTGTAAGGACACCAAATATAAAATGTTAACTTCGGGAATTCACCCGTTTAAAAGATACAGGTACTTTAGAGGAAGCTGTGATTGATTCATTGTGATCGTTTCTTTCGAACATGTTATAATATTATTTTACAAATTTGTTTAAATAGAAAGCCGTCTATCCATCTTTCGGGCATTTCCGCTGAGGTGGTAATAGACCAACACTTTGACACCAAAAGATCACATCTTTCGTGACTCTAATACCTCTAAAACAAGTCTTTCTATATTCCACTTTCCTTTAAGAGGATCATTTGGGACTGATAACGCCATTAGAAAAATCGAGTTAACACTAACATACACATCACGACACGACTCGAAACTATCTCACATTTATGCTTCGTATTTTCAACGGATAAAACAAACCGATCACACCACACTCTCAGCTCTCAGCATTCTTACATTGTTCCTGAATATAGCATCCAAAGGATCGAAAAACTATTATGACGGATTTATAATTGAAAACCTGTATCTTGTAAACGCATAAATTGACGAAGCTAACATTTTATATCTGAGCCCTTTTCGTATCCCTCATAATACGATCGGCCACCGGTGCCTTCCGCAAGTACACCCTCAAACAAATTCGATCTATTCCAACATTTTTGCTACCTCGTATAAATTCGATCTGTTTGAAAAATTCGCGGAAATTTGAAGTTGAATGTAAACAATGAATCGGAAATTAACAAGTAGTTAAGATACTTGTTAATATTCGTATGTCTATTCGATTAGTTTAAGATTCTTGCATTACTAAGTTACGATAATATAAATGGAAGGTATTTTTGCGAAAGGAAAGATAGGGAGAATGATAAATTTCCTTACGCGACGGAAGTAAAATATATTATGTGGAATTTATTACAGCTGGAAAAAATTCTAATTCATTGATTCGATACCAGTCGGGTATTCCAACTTTGTTTCGAACATGCAGGATTTATTTAACCACTCGAGAGTATTAGAGAACTACTAATCTATTCGAGCCATTTGAAACATTCGAGTATTTGGCACAGCTTATTTTTTCCAAGTACTCCAACATTTCTAAATCATACGTTATCGGTAACTGACGGATGAGATGTGACGACACGTTGTCTGTTGAACGAGATACCTTTAAGGCCTTCTCCAAATTTCCTTTGATTCCATAAATTTGAAATTTATTACACGTACATCCCGTTAACGTAATCATCGTTTTACAAAATTTGGATTGGCTCGAAGTAATCAAAGAGGAACAAAGGACCAGAACCGTTCGACAGCGATACCCTTATTCTTGCTTAGACGAATACAAAAGGATCCGTTTTCGAATATTCTTCGATATCCCACGTGAAAATGTGTACAGTGAGATACTTACGCTGTCCTACAGGATACATTTTCGCAGCTGACGATGAAAAATACCAGATAATCACTAATAAATAAGTAAAAAATTGAACACAAAACCCAATGACCACACGACACACTTCTCTACACACGCACTGCGAACGAGACTACCTTCTGCAATGGCTACCACCATTGTGATTCCAATTGGTCTTACCTTGACCAATCAGCGTACACCCGACGACAGAGACTCTCTATCGCGAGAAGGGCAAGTCATAAACTTCTCCTATCCCTCCGCCATCTTGACACGCTACTACTTGTGCGGCTGAAATGCTAGATGGCGCTGTTACAACGATTAATGGTTAAACTTACTAGAGCTTACAGTCGCCAAATGTAAAAAATATGAATTGATTTGCTCCATAGATATCATATTTGTTATTTGCTCCATATATTGGACAAACAAAGATACCTGCAAAATATTTAGTATCAAATAGACCACTGAGTTGGGAAAAACCCTAGATTTCAAATAAACTTGAAAATTGCCCATATGTTTGTCTCGTTTCCTCTTTTGAACATTTTCCAAAGACGAAAACAAGACAAACAAATCAGCAAACTTCAGGTGGATTCGAAGCTTAGGGTTTTGCACAACTCTGCTGGTATGCAGCAACTAGTAGTTCTGTGAATAAGTAGTTGAAGGTGTATATAGATGAACTGAGACATGAGGACCCACCCACGAGGACGAATAGTATACGTGAATTTCGTATTCAATTTTGAAATGTAGTTTCCGTTTAGTTGAATTTGTATGCATATTGTATTCAAAAGAACCCATAAGTGTCATTGTAATTCAATTAACGTCTTTAACTTTAAATCCAATAAAATCAGTTCATCATTTAATTCCGACTATCATGGAGCTTTGGAAACAAGGTTAGTTCATTCAAGTTCCATTTGCAGATATTTCTTTAGATATTAATCAATTCTTGAAAATACAGTCGATTAGTTTCAATTTACAACGAATAATATACGATTATACTAATAATCATGCATCCATTTTTGATGAAAAATTTTACGTAATTTTACTCGTGTTTTAAAATAATTTTGATAATTTATTAATCTATTGTAGTTTGCATTGGATAAATATGGTATTATTCGAAAAAGAAGTATAAATATTATTTACTAGGTCGCGCATGTCTTTCAATAATTAAGAATCTAACTGCATTCTGCAAACATTTGGTTGTATGCGATGACGTCAATACTATGCGCATGTGCACTCTAATATCTAGCAGACGATGTGAACGTTCGTATTTTTAGAACAAGCTTTCCGTTTACATGTGTTCACGGGTGGAGCTTCTCTCACGGATTTTTTTCCGTTTCACGTACTGTGTTGATTAAATCGACATAGGTAACGTGATATCAATTTACATCCACATGATCTATAGAAATAGTTGAATAGATCAAGCTTAAAATAACCATTGTAATAACTTGGCAAGAATGAAATAGTAAAAGTAAGTAAACGTCTCGTATTTAAAAATCGTAGAAATGTCCTGTATTCAGTCAATTTCTTTTAATATTCTACACCGAGGTCAGTGCTTTTTAAAATATCTCTGATTGCTATCGATTTGAATCAAAATTTTCTATATGACAGCTATGTGCAGTCATAAAATTTACAATTTATAAATTTTTAATCGGTTGGATTAGTGAAATGATAAAGCTAGCAAAAATCATGTTCTTGAATAGAAATAACAGTGTGACACCTCTTATAGGGATTCCCAATCACAATAAGTATATTATATCACTTCTCGTACTTTTCTGTCTAGAAGAAACAGTACATCTTAATAGAAAAACAATAAAAATTCAGTTATTTATTTATTCCAAAAAGTTTGATTCATGATCTTGTAAATCTTATCGGTTAGATAATTATAAAAATATGTTAAACTCACCATTACATCCAAATCCACAGACCTCTCCAAGCACAGTAATAAGAGAATCAAATTTTTCCACTGGATGTGGTTGTTGTTTCAAGTCTCTGAATTGTTTGTTTTGTTCTGTTTGTTCCATTTTGTCTGAAATATTTAAAAAATAGTTAGCAATGTAGAATATGTCAAACAATTTTGAAATAAATAAAAAGAATAATCATTGCTAGATATTTCAGTGTGATGAAAAGTTATCTAGAACAATGTATATGTATAATGTATTTACAGAAATCTTTTTTTTTATAGTACTGCTCCAAAGACTATTGTAATATATTCTTGTTGCATTGTAAAACCACAAGTCACCTCTGATTTGTTGGAAGCCACAATTATATTGAAGTTATGTGAGTACATCTTATATTATTTAACTTCTTAATAGATATATACAAAAATGTATGTGTATAAATACAAGAGTTTAAGAATAGTTTCAAAGTAATTACTAATTTAGACAGGATAAATGACATAAAATGGTGTATTTAAAATTTAAATTTTGTATAAAAATGGTATTTGTTTAAGATAAATATTCTTGTATTTCTATCTTTTAGTATCAAATGATAGTGTGATATTTCAAAGTACACACTTCACATCTCTGAATATTTTACAACTCTATGATCTGAATTTGAATCTAGAAGTGAAACGGTTGCAGAAAAGAAGAAAGTAAAGAAAAAAAAAAAGAAGAAACTTAAGCAGGAAAGTAAACATATAAGAATATTCTTATAAGTTTATTAGCAGTTTAATCATATGCTTGTGCATTCGCAATTTTTTAAACAGTAAAATAAATTTAATACAGTCATAAGGATAGGTAAAAAGATAAAATATCTTAAGAGAATATTGTATCGTAAATATTATAGAGAATTACCAATTTTTTTTTATAAGATTTAATTAGTTACTTGCGTTCACTTTTCTAAATCTATTTCAAACAAACTTATTTACAAAATGGCTAGTCATACCTCAAATAATAAAAATTATAATATGAAACTTATTGACACTATTTATAATCAGGTGCCAGCTTTTACAGATGTCTTTGATGAAGAAACATGGTATATTTTTGTTGCCTGTTTTGTAGGAGGAACATTTTTAGTTGCATTTATTCTCTCAAGATTTATTACACTAAAACCTGTAGAATAAATTTCAAGTGTTTCTTAAAAAAGCTGTATTTAATATTTATGTGCACAGCATTTTAGTTATATTTAACAAGTTATACTGTACTAGTGAGATTTCACTATGTGTTAACAATAAATGTTAATTGATTCAATAAATAACAGCTATACACATGATATTATATTAAGATATTTTTCAGTGTTTTAAACGTGTAACTAATTACAATTACTTTCAATACTATACAATATTAATAAATTTATAATTCTACATATGAATTTTCTTTATATTGTGAATATGAAATAATATAACCTAGATTATATTAGCTACTGTATTTTCATTATTTTTATGATTATTACAAATTTGTATTTTTTGAGATAATAGAAATTATATAACACATATAAATAAAAAATTAACAAAGAATGTTGTAGTAACATGTAATATAATTCTGTTTACAAAAATTTATTATTAATTTTTTTTAAATATTTAACAATTATAATATAGTGTAATTGTACATTAAATGTTGACTTATTTGTTATAACATATTTATTGCATGCAATTCTTACAGAATACAATTTTATATGTATGTAGACTTTACTACTTCAGCATTCCTATGCATTTTGACCTATTGTCGAAACCACACTATATGCAAATGTGATACACATTTCATGTGATCACATGATATACACCATAAATACTATAACGAGGGAAACTTTATAAAGTGACTTTGAAATATAATACTTACTTGGTAGTTCAGGAGGTTGTGGAGCAACGTGTGTTTGTTGTGCAGGAACGTGTCCTACAGAATTAGAAGTCACAACATTGTTCCCAGTTATTCCAGTTGTCCCAAGAGAAGAATTTGTCTGAAGTCCAGTTGTGGGAGCTAAAAATATAATAACATAATGTCATCATTCTGATGATTTCCAATATTAGTGGACCAATACAATCTTTCTTTATCTTAAATAATTTTATTTAGAGGAAGTTTAATTCAGAGTATAGCATATTTCTATAAAATTACTTAATTTTTGAAATGTTATAGATCAACTTCTGGTTTTTAAATAAAAGTCCATTTTCATTTATCTTTTTGCAGGTATAAAATATTTAGGAAATATGACAAAATACTATTTCCTAAAGGTATGGTATAAAAAATGTTTAAGAAACATATTATAATATTGAATACTTTTCAGTCTATTCAAGAGAAAATTGTAGTTACTGTCAGATATGAGACCAGATAAGGTAAGTTATTAGTAACCTTTTGAAATGTGTTTGTATGTGTGAGTGTACTTGAATTTTTGTAATGCGCGGTAAAATCTGCGACGAAATGATAAATTAAAAGATACTGTATATACAAATTATCCAACGATGTTAGAAGTATCTAGTGACAAATTATGAATGCATATGCAACAATAATCATGATATTTGAAAAATTCTTATAACATATTATAACACTGATATAACATTAATCCTATATTTCATTGTCATTTAAAAAACTAATATGATATATAATAATACAATAATAGTATAAATAAGAACAATCTCAAAATTTTATAAATAGGACTAATCTTTATTTACATTATTATTCATTTTAGGGAGAAATATTTCTGATTTTTAATTAAATTTTAAACTAAAAATTGCATAGTTAAAGTGGCGCACATTAATATATATTAATATCGCAAAATTTATTGACAAATTATCATTGATCTATTGGGATATGTAATTTGGTGTATCTAGGTCAAATGATTCATGAAGGTTCGAGCCGCACACCATCATGAGAACGGCGTAGAATTCTGCGCCTATCATAGGCGGCTTACGTCATACTAGAGCAGATAATCGTATGTAGAATATAATTTCTCTAGTATATTACTTTCTTATTGGATATCTGCACGTGTAATCAATGTATATATTGTATATATCTCGCGCGGTTATATTTACATTGAGAAAAGTGGATTACGAATTATTGATTTTAAACAATGTAAAACTTCAGAACTTGGTAGCGCTTAAATTCAAAATTGATGCGAAAACATACGGTAAATTTGAAATTAACAAAAAATAATTCTTCCATTACAATTATAGCGTATATAATGCTGTACATTAACGTAATAACTATATTTTGCGTTATAACCAGGAGCCGCGCTAGAGTTACTAGCGTTCTAATGCAACTTGGAATATAAGCGCCCTCTTTTAATTCGTATTACAAATTAAAAATAATTGAAATCTTAATTTTAAGTTTAAAGTAATATATATTGAATAAGATATAATAACGTTTTGTTACATGACAATTTCATTCCACAAACTACTGTCAAACATAGATACAATCTTCTTAAAAATTTATTTTTCACTATACTCAGAAAACTTGTTACTAACTTGATCAGTTTCTACTTCATTAATTTGTAAGTATTCGTGTTGGATTATCTCATGGTTGGCATTAATTTTGTTCAATATTTTATTTCTTTAAGATGTTTGTTGCCTGATGATATAAACAAATATTATATTCTGAAACATAACAACACCTGAATAACACCTAAATCGTAAATTTGTTATAATTTAGATCACCTGAAGCTGACTTCAAAGAACACTACTATAGTTCATTCGACAAGATGACTCCAACAACAAAATCACATGACTCGCAAGCGACAAGACTTTCCACTCCTGGATAGAAAAAAAGCAAACCGACAAGAACTGTCAATGATTAAATCTGTCACATGATTTTATGAATTACATTCTGTCGTTTTGTCGAATGAGTTGTAGAAGTATATTGTTAAAGAAAAGGGGATAATCGAGCCATGAAACGCTTCAAAACAAAGAGAGTGCTGCATGATGATTGATATTAATTTATAGTCCACTGTTCGGTTCATAATATCCAGCTAGTACGAAATCCTTGCGCGAGTCCGCCACGTGTACTGCTGGGAATTCGCTCACCCTCTGAGCCGGCTAATCCTGCATCCTTTAGTCCTTTTGTCCTGCATGTTGTCATTGACCCTAACCTCCTCGTCCTAACCTCTGCGTCCTTCCCTTTCGGTCTTTCCGCTACGCGATCCGCCGTTCCGTTATTCCTTCGTTCGCCGTTTCTCTCAAATGTCCTTTCCTCTGCGCGTTGCATCTCTTCCACGGGATCTTTTCTAAACGAATCACTCGTACGCCACTTAACAAATTATAAATTCCATCAGGATGCCCAAACTCACGTACTATGTACTATGGATTCAAGCCAAGTTTATGGCGGTTGGGGCTGCCACCTACGTCTCTTGTGCGAATTAAAGTGAAGAACCGATTCGCATGTATATGCAGCGGGAAATTTAAATGATTGTAAATGAGTAAATCGGGGAAAAAGACACAATTCAAAGGATTTAAGTCGTTTCAAATAATATAATATAACAAATTTTTTATTACTTAATATGTACATAAAATTTTTAAGATAATAATATTAATACACATAATTTAACTACACAATATAATACATATACATATAACACATTAGTTGACAACACAGCAAACAGTTGACATCAATGGAATCTGGAAAATATGAAAATTATTTATAGTCTATGCATAAATATAGTTTATAGCATGTTTTGTATGAGACCTGGGCAAATTTTGACTGGTATGAAAATAAGATGCAACTATTTAAAATAATTAAATAAAATAAAGTGTGTATCCATAGACACAATTTCTGTTGTATTTCTCAAGATCTACATAATATTAAAATTATAAATAATAAAACAAATATCACATACTTTTTGTTAACATATACACACCTGGCAAAGGAAGAGTTGGTAGTATAGTTCTATTTGTAGATAATTCTCCAATTTGAAAAGGTCTTCAAATTAAACATCACAGATCTTCACATTCTTCAACGCGTGGATTAGGGAATTGTCTCGAACGAGACCTCTTTAGACTTTAAAATTAACTTTGCACCACTTTGCACTTCCTAGATGCCATAACTTAGCGTCTCATCATAACCTAACCCCGACCATCGACTATGTAAAGTCAAAGATGGCGCACCTCAGGCAAGAGCAGACTGATCTGCGCAAACGTCACACGGTATAGTATAGTAGCTCCACCTAATGTTTCGACTATGAAACTATTACCATGAGTAGGAGTAACGTGAATGAAGTTATAAAACCATTGTAAAGGGAATAAACTGGAACGAATATTACGTGTGATTGTGTGTTCGATTTTCGAAATGTCGATTGCCTTTTCTGGAACCAGAACGCGATCAAGTGGACTCATAAGTGCAATAGCAAAGCAATTAAAGACCTTAAGTTTGAAACCAGTTCAATCAATTCACGTAAAATTCGATCCCTTCCTTGATCATGCTGTCGAAGTAAGGTTAGTTCATCAGTTTCTTTACAATTTAATCAATTCTTATAAATACAGTCAATTAGTTACATTTTTTATTTAAATTTATAACGAACAGTATATCGTTTATTGTTAATCATAAACCCATTCACAACGATTTTATTTATGTATTTTCAGCGCTTAACTTAGATTATTGGAAAATACATATATTATGCATGTATCGGATCATGCTTACGTCAGAATTTTGAGTGGTTAAAAAAGATTAACACTTGTATAGACACCATTGATCTTATATTTCGTTATGGTTTATATTGTAATAAAGTATTATTAAAAATTGAAAATGATTTAAACTTCACATTCTGAAAAGATTCTGTAAAAATTTAGTGACTTGAAGAGTATTCTTTTGAAAGACTACACATATTATCATATATGTGTATTATCATAATAAGTATATTAATTTTGAAGAGTGTACATTTAAAATATGACATTTTTAATATTTAGCATACAATATTAATGTTTCTATGTTCAACAAGTTTTCAATTATTTACACATGTATTGTGGCATTAATTGTTATCTGTATATAAAAGAACGTTAGACAAAGTAGAAGAAGCTCCAAGTAATTCATACAAGTATTCAAATACATAAACTGTGATTTTTACTAAAGTAATTACTGTGTTACATACATTTAATATTTTATAAAATCTATTACTTTTACATTTTGCTCTATTTGTCTCAATCAAAAGAATATGTTTTATTAATATAATAATATTTAATAACAACATGATAATTAAGTAGCAATGGTCTCATAACATTGTCAGTAAATACTTCTTTCTGCAACACAAAATTGTTATTTGTGTCTCGAATTTAGTTAAAAATATTAATAGAGAAAAGTTTATCTTGTACTTTAGAATTTCTTGCCAGTTATATAATTATGAAAATATTTCAAACTTACCGTTACATTGTCCATATGCACATACCTCCCCAAGCACGGAAAGTAGAGTATCATATTTTCCCACTGGAAATGCTCGTAGTTGTTTTAATTCTCTGAATTGTTTTTTCTGTTTCACTTGTTCCATTTTGTCTGAAATATTACAAAAGTATTGACCAAATTACCAATGCACATATGTAATAAATTTACAGACATTTTCTCTTTCAAATTACAACTCCAAAGATTATTGCAACAAATCCTAAATGCATTGTGAAACCAGTAGTTACGTCTGATTCGTCAGATTCTACAATTACAATGAAATTAGGTGAGTATTATATTACTTTATTCAAAGTTTTTCCGTTAATTGGTAACTTTTATTTTTTAACTTTGTAATGTACAAAATTACTTAAAAATAATTTCAAAGTAAATAAATGAAATACAATCATATTCGAAATAAAAATTCTGTATAAAAATGAAAATTTTTTTGTAACCAAATACAGTGTCATATTCTTACATTTGTCTGTTGTAGTGTCAGGTGACAGTGTGATATTCAAAGCTAAAAACTTGTCAGCACTAGATATGTTGCAACTTTATAACAAACATATCACAAGTTTGTTACCGCCACCTGAACCTGAGTACCCAGAAGTTGTAGAGAAAATTAAGAAAAAAAGGAAAATGACATTTAAGCGAGAAGGGAAACGTAGAGGAGTATTTTTATAAGTTTATAAATAGCTTTACAACATGGTTTATGTATTAGTTTAAATATTTGAAGAAAATTTGATATAAACTCAAGTGCAGGTTAAAGAATAAAGAATCTGCGAAGTTTGCAGTGAAATAAATCTTATCCTTTATTTTAATGAAATATAAGCGGAATTTTCCTTTTATTTACTTGTAAGATATTACAGAAATTAAACATAAATTGTGAATTCATAAAGGGGATTTAATCATGATCCATTTATTGAAAATTGTTTGCATGCATTAATACTGAATGTCTGTGCTATAATATGAATGATTATTTTATAAGTTTATTCCATAATATTGTTTATATGAAATGTTGGTTATTAGATAACTATTGTATGTTTTAATATTAAAGGTAGTTTGAAAGACTCTATTTAAAATGTAATAAATTAAAAACAATGCGTAAAAACAGATTAAAAACGATTAAATCCTTTTTTAACGTTGTCTGTCACATACTAATCATTAAAAGTGACAAAGTACGACGAACACAATGTTTATTCCATTTCATGTTCGAAATTAGTAGTAATTGTTGTAAGCAACTAAATATAATATATTTCAGAGATATTTCTTTGTTGTTTGTTACCTTCTGTTTAACAGGTTATTCTGGTTTGTTATGAAAGAACAAATTTGAAACAGTATAGGTCTATATCGCGTGCGTCTCCCGTTCTGAGCGACGCACTAAACTGTCGAAGGGTTAATTTTTGTCTTCCTTTACTACGTCACTATTGACCTTGACCATGTCTATTGAAATTTTCAGTGTAAACAGTTTGTGTATATTCAAAAATCACAAATTGATTGAAGATATTTCTTTGAAGTATTTAGTATCAAGTTATAAATGACTGATAAACAAATTCACAAATTATAAAAATATGTTTGGAATGGATAGTGTTTGAACATAATATACGTACTATTAAACAGACATCTGTTTCGTAGACCCAGTATTTAAGTAAAACGTGCAAAGTTGATAGCCGCACTGTAGTTTGCTTCACATAAACATTGTCTTTTTATTATTATGGAAACTTTACTTTAGTGATACGTCTGCGTATTATATCTATACGACTATACGATACGCGATATACAAACTCACACTTAGTTACTCAACTCTCCAAAGTTGGCAACTATGGTCGAAATTAGGATGGCATCCTGCAACACGATTCAAATGGTGCAATCGGTGGTAAAACGCCCAAGTTTGAAGTGAAAATAGTTCCCACCGTTTCTGTAAGATGGCGCTACCGATACTGTTTGTTTGATGTGTTTATAGCGCAAACTTTGAGGTTACTTTTTGCCTCTGTGTTTTTGACAGTGAATGAAATAAATAATTATAATGCATCGTTAGACAAACGTTCACGATTCACGAATTACTTAGAAGTAGGCTGAACTTTGTCTCAGAGGCCCGTTTTTTTTTTTTGGTTAAAACTTATCAAATCTTATAGTTTTTGACCTGAAAAGTCCAAAAATGCAAGTTAAAAGTTTAGAAATCCAATAATTTAACCTATCGTTTGATTAGAACGTTCGAATCTAGTCGAGGGAAGAATATACTTAACTTTTAAACGGTCCGAGATTAAAATCTCAAATGCTTATTCTAATAGTTAATTGAATTTTATGTATAAACATTGATATCACAATATAAGGTTTTGTTAAAAAGGTTTAGTTAAAATAATGCAAAGAAAAATATTAAGTTTTAAAAATTTTAGTTAAGCCCATTATAAAATGATTTGTGCCAGTAAAGGAGTTTCTATTGTATATACAATGATAGATAATAAAAGAACTGATGTACATGTTCTTAGAGATTCCTAAATTAAAATAAATAGTATGGTGCTTAGCCTGACCACACCTTGATATAGTCTATGTGAAGGCCAGTGTCGCTTCCCGTCCACGACTCTAGCCACTTGTCTTTCTTGGTGTAGAAGTTATAAAGTGCCTGTAATACATGGTATTGAACTGTTAATATTTTCTTAACCTACAATTGGTAATAAAACTAACTGCAAGTACCTTTGAAGCTACATTTCTCCAAGGTTTATCATAGTTGCCACTTGTCGAATTATCAGGGAAGATGATGTGGCCTCCAACAGCTAGACCCATGTTAAGATAAACCTACAATGCATATACATAAGCACTAGATCCAGTAATATTATACAGGTTGCATAATTTCTACAGATGAGTAATTAAAAGTTAGATACATTCCATACACTTACTGGTACATCGTACGTCACTTGTTGCTGACCATACTGTTCGCCATCGACTTTAACCGAGACACTACCGCTTTTCCACTCTAGTTCGTACACATGATAGTCGTCAGACCACAACGAGCTCGAAGTTTTCATAGGAAGATCCATTCTATTGTCCTGCAATAAATGTTGATCTAGATTAATCGCGAATGCACCGCCCAGAAGGACGCGTCCACTTATATCTTCGTTGTTGTGTGTCGTTAACGTGGGATTGCCAACCGAATGAGCGACTAAGATATCGCAATAGAGTTTCTTATCTTTCGAACGAGGTTCCGTACTTTCTAGGCTGATCACTGAAATAAAATAGCGATAGTAGAAATAGTAATAAAAACATGAAACATCGAGTAGCGCGCGCTGTGATTAGTATAATTACAATATCAAGTATGACGTTGTTGTTAGTTTTAAACATAAAACGGAACTTACGAGGATATATCCAATCGCCGCGCGGGAGTTTGGCACGAATTTCAACTTTTCCATATAAGAAATTGAAAGATTGTTTAGTATTCAAACGTCCTGACATTATAGGCGGCAAAATCTGCGAGCCAATCGCGTTGCGTTTGCACTCCGCGGTTCCAGCTACGCCGGTACAACTGAAAATATATGAAACATGCTTCACATAACGTACAACTATTGTGTTTTGTTTAAAGAATTATAATAACGATATTCTTACTTGTCCAAGTTCAGGATTCCAGACCGCACGAATTCTAGTCCAAATTTACTTTCGGTGAGAACCGGTTTAATATGTAATTCGCCATTGTTTACTTCGACGTTTTTATCACTGTTCATGTACATGACAAACTCGTCGTTCTGAAATGAAGAGAGATACAATTCTTTTATTATAAAATTACTCTCCTGTTGGTTTACATTTGATCCTTTTTATCGAGGTATAACGATCAGGCTTTTATGCAAATTATTCTGAATTAATTTATTAAAACGTCAAACGTGCAAATTTATTTGCAAACTCTTCGTTAATGGGTCAACCTTCAGGAAATACTTTTTATTGTTACATGCAAAAGGAACAGCATAAAGTGCAATAAAGTTGGACAAATATTTAAGAGAAAAGTCGCACGAAACGGGTCACGCAGTTCAGATTATTTATGATTCAGTAAACAAATTCGTAAGAAATAGATCTGTGTAGAGGAAAGAAGAACGGATTTTCCGAGAAACTTTCACAACAAGTCTATTAAAAATGCTCTATACGAAGATCATTGATTTTTTTTGCTGGATTAATCTTGTTTCGCTATAAATATTTACACTTTGGTGTCTCGTATTTGTTTTTCTAAAATTTTTGTTACTTCTCCAGATGAATATAATGTAAACAGGAAAAGAAATTCATATAAGAAACTTTATAAACGTTACACTTACCGGAGAGTCTGCAAAACGTTCGATAATTGTCCATCGACTTGCGTTGAATGAATCGAATGTTTCTTCGAAAATTAATTGACCCGAACAAACACTGTGTTGTTTTAAATTATGAGTATTTTTATCGTAATAGGAAACTTTCGTATTGCAGGTGCCAGAACTTTGCCCGCTCACGCGCGTCCCATCGTAACGATACATTTCTAAAAAATTAATTAATAAATAATAAACATATATGAATTCTTAAATTGAAAAAAATACAAAGTAAATTACAGTGGATTAAGAAATGAAGGGTTTTACAAATGGGGCTTTAGCATTTTGTTTTTTTAATAATAAAACAATCCTGTCGGTGTAGTCACACTTGAAAGTTATCATCTTCCAGGTTTAATTAGAATCGTGTACCTTCATACAGATTTCAAAAAATTGAGTATATTTTTTGAAACTCCTAAAACCCTTTCTGGAAAACCCTCGATCTTTTTATTTTAACGAAACCAACCTCTGACCACATGCTGCTGATCAAGTAAATTATACCCTAATCCATTGTAAATTACATGAATCCAATAATAAATAATATCGCCCTGTTTGAGCCTCGTGCTTCGATCTTCGTAAGTCCATCGACCGCCTCGCACTTTTACAATATCTCTGGCAATGGTTCCTGCTTCGAGACCTTGGAAGTTTTCGTTGAACTTGACGTGGAATGCCACCAAAGTGATCCCGTTTTCGTCTGATGGCAGAAGGCATCGTTTGTTGCGAGGCAATTAGTATGTTTTTTTTTTATGAGTCTTTTAGTCGACAAACTAAGCAAGTCCCTTTTCTCAGCATCGATAGAAACGAACTTTCATAAAAATTTCAAATTTGCGTGCGCATATTATACTTGCATCGTTGCATCAAATTAAAAAATGACGTAATCAAAAGTTGTTTTTCATTAAAATTTTGTCCTGTATCACTTTCTGTCTAATTACTCAGAAAAAAAGCTAAAGCTTGTACTTGTCCCTATTAATTTGTTTGATTAATCGCGGAAAGTATCGAACCGAACGAACATAAGCAATTTTGTCTTTTAATGAATGTGGTATAATCTCTTATCTTTGTTTACGTTTTGTGAAAGGTCTCCAAGGAGCATGAATTATCGATGTAACATTTTTTTCTATCGCAAAAGACATGCGAGATATTTAAGATGTAAGAACTAGGTGATACACCCTGTATATGTATGTATAAGTAAAGTCCCTCAGGACATTGACCCTGAATAATATATTCCAAAGTCATTGGAATCCCTACCTCGAACGTATCTCAAACTTTAGGAATATAATACGTAGTAATTGATCACGGATACAGGAAAAAGTTTTTAGAATGTTGACCATGATGAGATATTTCAAGGTCATCTAAGTCGACGAGATACCTAATATTCTAAATCTAAATAATCACCACGTACTTTGGTTATTGTTATTATCGTTATTTCTGAATAGAGCCGACTTGGGTCTAGTTACTTCTCTTGTTAATAAAATTCAATTAGATTTCTCAAGAAACATTACTCACGTGGAATGGACATTCGTATCCCTACTGGATAGAGTGGCTCCACTCTGACATTCGGAGGAACATATTGAGCCACGTTCACCTGGGCTACGTTAAACAACGAAACGAGAATAATAATACACCACTTGGTCCAGAGAGCGTTCATGATACGTGCGTTCATGATACGTGCGTTCGATAACTTTGGTGGCTTAAACGATACTGAGTCCGGGAAAGACTCATCCGATTATTACAAACAGGTTTGCGTATAAATACATCTACTATGATGACATTGCCCGGCCACACCCCGCGGTGTCCTATCATTCCAAAGTATAAATCGACTCATCGACACTCGACGGGGTGTTCTACCTAACTCTTACATCTCAAATATCTCTCTTTCATGATAGAACAAACTGTCGCGGAAAACATTGTTTGCTTTTAAATGGGACATAGTATGATAAACAAAAGAACTATGTCAAGGTCATATTATCCGAGATTTCAAGGTCATTGGCGTCTTTTTCAACGAGATGGGGTATTTTTATAAAATCGTATATTCGATGATTAGTAATGAAAAAATTTATGAAAAATGTGCGAAGTGAACGGTGAATTGCGCTAAAGCGTTTTCATAAATGTTTGGAAAGTTATGATGTTCCGGGTCGTTGGTCCGATTCGTGCAATTAATGGTATTACGGACCAATATGTACACATGAACATGTCGAACATTTTATTTCCATTTACCAACAATTACGTGTCAGAAAATTACATTTTGCATATCAATAGTGCTCCAAATCTATAAAAGTTAATTAAATCACAGATTTTACATTGGCTTTTACAATCCAAACATCTGAATCTAGTTGAATCACACAATCACACAATCTTGTCGAGAAAAGGATATTTTGGCACAAAGTGTACAATTCCATACCGTATTTATGGTAACTGTTTACGAATAATGGCAGAAAAACTTGTTATGATACCGAGTTTCAGCACCGAGTGGCGTACTTCTCTCGTTTCAAACAATAATTTCTAACGATATATATCTTAAGATTTCAAATCGATCATTCAACACCTCTGCTTCCAAAAATTGTTTAATATGGATATATTTAGACACTGAGTATTGCAATAACTACCATTGATTTTACGAAGTTTTCTCCGTAAAAACATTTCATCAATTTTCGTTTGATAGAACGTGCGGTTCTATTCAAGGGAATAAATTTGATATTTGATACATCAATTTTCATTCCCAACATGTTACCGAAATAATTAATTTAGTTTTACGTATGGACGTAGTTTATCTTGTATAACTTCTTTATACGAATTTTTATTGCATTGTGTTAAAATGTAATCTATTATCAATTAGTATTTGCTGTGAAAATAATAACTTGTTACTACTAAATTAGACGGAAGACAACCATCATCCAACAAATCTATATAAACGATATACAATTTTACAGATTGTATAACTAATACTTTATTGAAATTTTAAATTTTACTACCATAAATTAATTATGGAGTCATTCAAAAAGTAGGTCACATCAATTTAGCTTGATTTTTCACCCATCGCGAATTCCGTGTTCTCTGAAACAAAGCACCAGTATGCCAAAAATAATTATATGAAATTATTATTTTTAAAATAATTTGAATAGAGTTTATTCTTCAAGTTTCAATCGATATAATTGATAAATAACTTAAATCCTATCAATTGAAAAATTAAATTGTAAAAATTACAATTGATAGCAAGTAACAATATTTTTATATTTAATATTATACTACAAACAAATGTTAGAAATTGAACCATGCGTTTACCATCATTTACCATGCCTAAGTGACGTACAATCGATAACATGTGTTGTGGTTGATAAATTGGAGCAAGAGTTTTAATGATTACAGTTTCACAGAAACGTATAACGTAATTGGAGCAGAACTAAAAATTTTATACAAGTGGACAGTTTTCAGGATAATTTTGAAAAGTAATGTTTCATTTATTCATCGTAAAGAATATTCAAACATAACCTTTAAATATACCGGTTGTAGTTCTCAATTACTGTATTTTTATCAGTATCGTGCTGTGCATCGTTTTATTAATAGTAACGCGTAGCACAAATATAGTTGTAGTTTATATTTAACAATTTTTCCATACTTATGTTCATGTATGTAGTTGTTAAATGATTCTAGAATTTGGTTTGTAGCATTGGAATGAGAATTCATACAAGTATAGTTTTATTGTCGTGTCTTTGCAGATGCTTAAATTTCGTGAATCAATATCAGCGTTTGCTGTGCATGCTATGAAACGTAAAAATGCAGAATTATCTGCAAACTCAAAGAAATTAAAGAAAAAACATATTCCTGAAAGAAGAATAATTTTGAGAAATGAAACAAAACACGAAAGAAAGGTAAAAACAAAGCAAACATCTTTACATGGAAATTTTGAAGAAGCTGCCAAGTCCTCGAAAGTTCAAACTGTAAATAAAAAGAACAGTGTAATATCTAAGAAACCTAATCCTTCTGCTGCTATTCGAAAGAATAAATCCATTCAAAAAACAGTGTGTAATGGAAAAGATAAAAAAGTAACATTAGGGTCTGATACGAAAGGTTTGGAATCAAAGACCCAATTAAAGAGTACTGTTTTAGCTTTGAATACAGGTGTTGCAAAAATGAAACATATTAAATCAAAACATCAGAGACAAAGTAAACAGAAAAAGTTAGCAAACCAAGTCAATCTACCATCTAATTGTACAGATGTTAAAACCACAGAAGAAAATCATGAAAATCCTTTGAATACGTGTAGCTCGATGTTTGAGTGGTTAATTCATCCCATGAAAATAGAAGACTTTTTTGAGTAAGCACGGTATACTTATGTTTCATGAAATTATAAATTTTTTTATGTTTTTTTCATTATATATATATTTTTTTTCCAGAAAAAATTGGGAACAAACACCTGTTCATATAAAAAGGAATTGCCCCAATTATTACAAGTTACTTATGTCTACTCCAATGTTGGATAAAATATTAAGAGATTCTTATATTTTGTTCACGAAAAATATCGATATTACTTCGTATGAGAATGGTGTTCGAGAGACACATAATCCCGTTGGACGAGCAATTCCCAGTGTTGTTTGGGACTATTATATGAATGGATGTTCTGTTAGAATGTTGAATCCACAGACATACGTACCAAAATTACATTCGTTAAATGGTAGGTATTTTTCTTCAAAACTGAATGTATCACTGTTGGCATAAATAATTTAATATGTAATTAAATGAATGTATTTGAGGAATACATGTTCTATATCTTTTGTTATAAAAACTTATCTTCTATTTTCAGCTACACTTCAAGAATTTTTTGGTTGTTTTGTTGGTGCAAATTCTTATTTAACACCTCCTAACAGTCAAGGTTTCGCACCTCATTACGACGACATCGAAGCATTCATATTACAGGTAGAAGGTAAAAAGAGATGGAGATTATACAAACCTCGAAGTGACAATGAATACTTGCCAAGGTATTCTTCAGAAAATTTCACAGACACTGAGATTGGAGAACCTATATTAGATACTATCGTAAGTGCAGGAGACTTATTGTACTTTCCACGAGGAACGATACATCAGGGTGAAACCATTGACACGCATAGTCTCCACATTACTTTGAGTGTTTATCAAAAAAATAGTTGGGGTGACTTCTTAGAGAAGT
Organism: Hylaeus volcanicus; assembly: GCF_026283585.1. Taxonomy (NCBI): domain Eukaryota; kingdom Metazoa; phylum Arthropoda; class Insecta; order Hymenoptera; family Colletidae; genus Hylaeus; species Hylaeus volcanicus. Next base: position 484,054 of record NC_071982.1, read on the forward strand.
TACTTCCAGATGCTCTACAAACTGCTATGGAAACTGATAGCGAATTTCGAAAAGGGTTACCTCGGGATTATTTAAGATATAGTGGTTTTGTACATTCCGAGAATCAGAGCAACGTCAAAGAAGAGTTCAAGGAAAAAGTTAAAGGTTTACTTAGAAAATTAATAGATTACATCGATGTAGATAATGCTGCAGATTTGATGGCCAAGGGTCATATTCACGACTTCTTACCGCCGGTTCTTTCAAAAAGTGAACAAGAATGTTCGATTGTCCAAGATGGCGAACAAATGACTGCAAATGGAATTGTTGAAAATCGGGTAGAAATAGAACCTGACACAAGAATTCGATTGTTAAGATCTCATGGCATAAGGCATGTTTTAATATAAGTTATATTATTTTTGAAATTAAGCAATTAACTTTCAAATGAAACTGTTAACCTTTAAAGTTTATTATTTATTATGTGCAGGTTAATCAAAGAGGATGACGCATTTAGAGTATACTATTCTAGTGAAAATTCTAAAGAATATCACGAATATGAACCACAATATTTAGAGGTTAGCCAAGTATTTGTACCTGCAATTCAAAAAATTATATTGCAATATCCTGATTTTATACGTGTAGAAGATTTGCCAATTGATGGTGAAGATAATAAGGTATGTTAAATAAGAATTAGTTCAATGAAATACTATATATGTATAATAACATTTGTTTAACAGATACAGATAGTTAAGGATCTATGGGAAAAATGTCTCGTTGTGACAGACAATCCGCTGTGTACGTTAGAGTAATTATAATTATTGTTTTTCAAGAATTTGTACAGAAATTAATAAAAAAATGAATATTAGAATCTGAAGTTTCCAGTAGTTTATTATTTTTAGATACTTGCACAGGGACTAAGATGGCGCCATGGATTCAGGTAGCGTAAGAAAATGCTGAGTTGGAAAGGAAATATTTAGTTAGAATGATTGGTACATTACAGTATATTTCAGTAGAAGAAAACAGTTGTTACAAAAGAAATGGATCGAATGAAAAATAAATCTTTTCAAGCATATTTCATATAGATGTAAATTTGTGTGTCGCGCAGGTTTCTCTTAACATAGTCCGTAGATGAGAAATTTATTTTCCAATTCTTAGATTAGTATCTCTCTTAGCTTGAGCAATGTGGTCTCTCTGCCTACCGAGTACGTATTCGATATATCCAAGATATCCGTCGTTATCTAAATCATCCTCCTTCAGTACCTTGTCTATCAAGTCTTGATAATAGGAAATAATAATCATTAGTGTTTGGTATTTGTATTTTAGATATTTTTATAACTTTTGAATTAAATATTTACAAATAACGAGTTTACATACCAACAATCCATGGCAAATCATCTTCATAATTCGTCAATCTGGGTTCTTCGGTTATACTTTTACGCTCAGTGTCGGCGAGCCGATTTTCATGAAATGTATGTTGAATAGCATGGAGAATCTCTAATCCATCCAATTTGGCATTATTGTCAATGTCGTGAACTCTGCGATTAATAAAGTAATTACAGTTCTGCCATGTACACGATCGTTAATGATAACGCTTAGATAATTAATTAATTCATTCTTTCAATGATAGTTTTGAATACTGGTCGATATATTTACCGAACATGGAATTATTGTTACAAATAGAAACTTGAGTTATACTGTTTCCACAGGAGGAAAAGTATTTTGTAGCATTAAAAAACATCGCACTTGGATAATTTTATGAACATACTTAAAGTAGTGGAATTCTATCTCCTGTTCAGTCATGTTTGAAAAATCCAGATCATCTGCCATAGACCCCATGTCTTCTTTTAAATGGCTGAAATCATATATTCATCATTTCGGTTTCGTTGTATATCGCAAACGGGGTAATGTTACTATAATTTCTATGCAAAGTGAGAGGAAAGTTAATTTAAGAAATTTCGAAAATCATCTGAAATTGTTTGGGTGACCGATGAATAAATAATGTTCATTGATGTTGATTGTTGCATTTTGGTATTAGATGTTCGATATTGATGTCACGTAAAAATATTCGAATCGTGCGATAAAGTATGGGGCATTTAGAGACAAATATAGTTGAAAAGAAATTAATATGTAGTTAACTAACGTAGTATCCTGTAGTAGATTTGCATCTTGTGTTATCTTAACGTCTTTCTGCGGAGCGTAGTGATGATGGGAGACGGCGCTTCGTGGATGATGAGGTCCACGGAAACCATTAGAGAGTGTGATACATAGACTGATCAAGACTGTGGTTATCATTTGCGCGTCTGAAACAGAACAAAAAGATGTCTTTATTATTTTTTAACAAGCCAATTAACCTTTCGACTACGGGACGATTTTTGTTAGAAATTCTAAGAGGCGTAGAGGCGTGAATTTACAAAAAAATATCAACTTATAAGACGGAGCTTTTTTATATTTTAGATTGAATTCCATCGCTAGTTTAAAGGCCGATATCATCGTAATAATTAAGTAAGGTAAAATACCCAGTACTTGAACACATTTTAAGATATATCATGGTCGACTTCGACTTTGGTAAATAAACATTAATCTCTTAACAAGTGGACGTTTAGTTTTTTATAAGTCTAATTACTGTCAGTAATAACAAAAAATTTGATAATAACAAAGAATATCGTCGCTGCAGAAGTTACTGTGTATTTTTCCTTAGCTACTTTTTAGTTCGAACAAAGGAGTCGTTGTTTTACGGTACGTTTTCAATCGCTTTTACACGGATAAACAGGATGTGCAAATGCGAAAGGAGGTGACAACTGACGAATGACACTACACGACATTTCTTACTATGCCCAACAACAATAGGACCTGCTGGGACACTTTCATCGCCTATGTTGCCGTAGTAGTGCCTATTACCACTTCCCGGGGTTGAACACCCCTTAGCTAGCGACAGATGGGCGGTAGAGGGAGTCCCAGTAATTATTATGCGATTACCCACAAGCCCATTGATTTAGATTGGACCCGGGGGGCGCAGTGCGCGGCACTAGGCCCGTCTTCAAATTTGCCACGCATCACTCGTCAGGGACTTGAATAGATTTTCAAGAAGGTACGGAAAAACGAGGCATGTTCCTTTCTTTTTTTCAAAGGAAATTTTAATAACATGTCGGCGGGGATTGAATCGTTCTTGGAAACTTTTTGTTAAAACAGTCGAAATGAAAGTTTTGCAACTGTTCCAAACTATCTGTTGTACGAGAATAATTTTTAAAGTAGTTCTTAAGGTACGTACCACGAGAACAGATATTCTTTTTAAGGAAAATTATAAGTTCGAACAGATTCAAAAAAGAAAATAAAAAAGAAATATTTCTTTCGGTTCTTGGCTCACTTTATGCTGCAGAATATAATCTAGACCTTCGTAATTACAAATTGTAAATAGAAATCTTAAATTAGCAAATTTTCTTCGTTAGTAGATGGTTGTCGAAAGAATTCGCGGTGGAGAAATGCATCGACTGAAATATCGAACCAAGTACGACGTATCGAAAGTTTAAAGCAAAGGAGCAACCGTTTTCGAGGGTTACAACCGAAATGCGAAATGCAGGAACGAATAGAGATAGCGTCAATTTTCGTGTTTGCTCTCGAATTTAATACTCGACGTTGTGTAGAGAACAAACGGAGATAGGTGTTAAAAAACACGCAAGACAGATAGGAATCCGGGGTACTTAGGAATCAATTTTATATAGGCTTACGGCGGTTGAGTGAGAATGCATATGTTGAGGGTGCCTCAAGGGGCTTTCGATGCAAGTGGACCCCCCGGGTACGCACCCCAGTTGGAACAGAACACTCTCGGTTCCCCTTCCTCGCTTTGGTGTCGAAATCTATAAATAATTTATATCATTTGGTCCATTCACCAAGAGAGCCCATATGTACCTGTGTCGCCTTACAGGGGATCTGTGACCAGTTCAGATTTTTCGCGCAGAACATTACTAAGAACCTCGGATCAGAGCTTATCTCATGGTTGTTTGGTTAACGAGCCATAGGCACCTATATGTATGTCGGCGTCATACATTCGTTCCGATTCAAGAATGTTCGAAAATGTACTCTATCTCTTCCAATAGTGATTTTTTTTTCCCAACCCTTTTTGTATCAAGGATATTTCAAGGTCATCGATGTTTTTTTCTCTTATAAATGGATACTTTCTCGTATCACATCACGTAGCTGTCATTAAAATACGTTCAGATATATGTATAATAAGATGACCTCGAAATTCAAAAAATTCAATTAAATTCAAATTCTACTTTGTGGAAGCTTGTAAATAATTAAGAGTTCTGACTTTGTTTTCAATAGTTGTGTAGTTTCTGATCGAATAAACTAATAGTTCTGTCAATGAGAACTATTGATTCATTTTTTCAAAAAGCTAAAATCATCCGGTAAAATGTCGATGTATTAACATGCAACCTAAGAGTCAGACCGTTCCATGGAGGGTTAAATAACATATACTTTCAGATTGCGGAATTATCATCCCTTAATCTTCAAATAACCCGCGCTCCTTGTCTTTCGATATCTGGCATCCGAGACTATCGAAGCGCGATCTTTAGCGCGCCATCGAGTAGGGTAACTACCCCCTCGTTCGTTCCAACTCGAGTTAGGTTAGCCTAACCCTAACCTAACGTCGTGACGAAGCCGGAGTTGGTCGTTCGACTCGATATTCGAACGGATTCGCTTCCAACGTGGACGAATCCCTGCTTAGAATAAAATGCGCCCTTACCTGAACACGGCGAGTTCGATCAGCTGATTATCGATCCTCGAATGCAACTCGAGTCGCCGTTCAAACCTTTTTTCGTCGATCTTTCCGACGGTGTTTTCGACTGGGTCTCTTCTCACGGGGAAATCGCGTGACATTTATCGACGTTCTTCGGGGAGTTTGCGTATTAGAAGAGTTGCTCGAAACTGTTCCACCCTCGAGCGGGTCACTCGACTTTCGAATTTTCTAAATGAATGGACAAAAATTCATCGAATAGGATTCCTGGGATGTAGTCAATCTATTTGGATAAAAACTATCGAATTTAACACTTTTTTTGGTTTAAGGGAGGATAGTGCCGTCCAGAGGGATGATTTTTAGGTAATTTTTAGGATTTTTATTTGGGAAAATAAATAAACTTTTCTACGTATTGCTACATGTTTAAAGCAAGTAGAAAGAATACTTCTATTGTAAAAAATATAAACGTGAACGTCGTATGGGAAGTCTTATTAAATAAGAAAGAAATGATAATTTTCTGAATTAAAAATATATAATTTATATGATAATAGAATTCATTAAAATCCCATTTATATTTCCATTGATTCTCTAATTTACTGTTTAGATTTACATTAAAGTTTTCGTTGGAAAGAACAAAAAATAATCAACAAATATTTATTGTTAGAAGTAATCGGTCTATAATTTTGAAAAGCATTTTCAAACGAAATTCAATATATTTTACATTGTGCTGGATGCACTTCATCATGTAAATTGCATTATACTCTGGTTTTCTATAACGGTTCACTTTTTGAAATTGTGAGGTGCATTGAAATCCATCAAGATAAAAATTGGTTGAAAATGAAGAGACAATCCTTGTTCACTCGTTCATTTTATCAAGTTCTCAATATTAAAACGAAAATTTTGCCTTTAAATTTCTTATTGCTCTTTAAACTGCTGCAAATAATTTTTTAAATATTATCGAGTAAATAGAAGTTTAAAATAAAATTAAGAATAATGAAAAGAAAATGAAAGTTGTATATAAACAATCTACGTTTCAATTTTTTAAATTTTCACAGAATTCTATAAAAAAATCAGATACCTAGTAAACTAAGTAGTAGATAATATGAGGATTTGTATTTGTTTAATGAAAAGCATCGATTAAATAAATCATTACTCATTTCTAAATTCTCACTTCTCACTTCTAAATAAACTTCGCATAATGTAATTATTATAATTACATGATTATTCCAATGCGAATAAATAGATACAAATGGTTACGTATAACGTTTCCTCAATGAAATGCTTCGAAACACTTCTCGTAATAATTCATTTGTTTTCATGTTTTTATCGAGTCTCAGGTGTTGGACCATTCATTTGGAACCTTGAAGCTTCAGATTCATGAGCTTCACGGTAGATTCACCACTGATAACAACACAGTATTACCTCGTTAACTGTCGTGGTTTCTGGCTCATTAGCTGTCGCGTGTGAGGTTGGAAACGTTCGCATAATGATTCATTTCGTCAACGAATAAAACATAGTATTTGTTCGTCGACACCAGACACCATTTTCATTTTATACAGTTCATGTTTATTTCAATGTGCAATTAATGGTACAATTTATATACAATTCATCGGAACGACCCCATCGTTCTTTATTAAAATTGAAAGCTCTAGTTTAAGTTCGTTTACCCAAATTTGTAACGTGGTAAATTTATTTAATGTTCGGTCGGAGTTAATAACTGTAATATTTAATGAAGTGGAACTGTTGAGGCAGGGGGGCCAACCACCCCCAAAGTTTCTTTCAAAATTAATTCTGTTTTTAGATAGTTATTTGTTTTCTTTATAAATAAAAGAGAACAAAAGATTGTTTTATTTAATTCATGCTTTTCATTAAACGAATACAAATTTAATAAATTCATTCTGCTTTAATGCTCATATAAAAATTGATTGAAAAACAGGAAATTATCACTTACAAATTACGTAATTCTGTCATGTTTTCCAATAAAGATCAACGAAGATCGTAAGGGTACGTTTATACGGTTTAGGGAATGTGTACAGAGTAGTCATATCGTGCCGCAGGATTTGATTGATAAACCACAAATGCCAAAAGATGGCCACATGGATTTCATCGCTTTCGGAGTTGCCTAACGGTGGATTTTCTCGAAATGGTAGTTGCCGAATACCATTGAAAATTGAACCAAGAAGCTTACCGTTCAACATTTTACCAAAATTATTTGTAATATTTCATATATTTTTGATATAATTCGTATAATTCGAGAATATTTAAAGGATTCGAAGGACAAAAAGAGAAGGCTTGAAAGCGAGAGACAAATTAGCGATACGTCGTATGAACGATCGAGGGACCAGGAAATACCGTGTACGTACGCGCGCATAAGCCCAAAAAGGGGCTAAATAGCGTGTTCGGGGAAAAGAAGAGGCAACCAAAGCACGAATAGACAAAAGAAAAAGATCGAATAACGGAAAAGTCTAGGTGAAGGCAAAGAGTGGTGGGACGGGAGTGGGCGGACGGACGGACGGACGGACGGACGGGGGGGAGGTGGACGATGGGGGGAGGGAAAAGTGCGCGAAAATGGAGGCAGAGAAGAAAACAGAAAATTGGACAGCATGTGTACAAGGACCAAAGAGTCAAAGAAAAAAAAAACCAGAAATACAGGGGGTTGAGAGAGACGATGAAGGGCAGGGATACGAAAATAGAGAAGGGAAGGATGGGGAGGTGGAAATAGAGACGTCCGTGAAACAGGAAAAGAGAACGAAAGAGGGAATAGATGGGTACGCGTGTTCAGAGGGAAACCAAGATGGAGGGAGATACCACTGCGAACGACAGAGAGAAAATAGGGGGCGGAGAGAGTAAGCGATAGCGTGAGAGCGAGAGGAATAGGGTACACGGATGGGTCTCTGGTTGCCATGACGACTACCGTCGCCTAAAGCTATGCTTTTATTGATTCCAAGCCACAAACAATGTACAGGAGTGAATGTTTCGCTCTGTTCTCTCTCTATCCGTCTGAATAGTGAGGTATTAACGTACCCCGAAATACCGATATCCACGGGCACGTGCCCCAGAAAAGCAGGGTCATGCCAAGAGCTCTTCGATTAATTTACAGAGGCGTCAGGCTTGCGTGCCTATCCGTTCCATTAAAATGCAGTCGGCCCAAACATGAAGGATCATGCGTGGACAATAACGTGGAAAAGTCTTGGGCCACCATGTCGAGCTTACAATTAGTGTTAACCCTTTACGGACGGATGGCTCTTGCACGTCCTGTCATTTTCGGGCTTTTGCGAAATAACACTAAACGATCGATTTATACACGATCTATACACTACCGGCCATTCATTTCGATACACCACCGTATTTGTGATTTTTTTCAAGGATCAACGCAAGTAAAAAGCTACTTTGTGACAAGATTTATTATTAGAGGGGCCAGAAAGTAACGTCATTTCTTTTACATTAAATTCAAATTTTTAATAAATTCCTATTTTTATTTAATTAGGTAAACACCTTTTATTTAAGTTTGGATGCTTATGCATATTTTCACAAGTACAGAAGAAATATTGAAACTTGAATGAAAGTATGGCTTATCTTCTAAATGGTATAACGTGAATATTATTATTGATATTTATTTTTGCATTTGTGTAGATTTTCATATTTCCATTAGCCGTAAATGCATAATGATTCGCAGTTTAGTTGTTAGCGACTGTCGAGTCACGCAACTTGTATTCTTCATTATTACTTCAAATATTAAATTTCCAAAATTTATGATACGTGTAGTATTTGCAATATAGTTTGTCTGAGAGGTACAGACATATTTACTTCAATTGGCATACGATTCGTGGCCAGAAACTCGATTAGGAACGCCTCTGTAATAGATCCAGCGACGTCGGAAGCGATCAATTTTCTTATCCTCATCATTTGAGTACCAATTGCTTGCCAGTTTAGTCATTTTAGACGGAAGTATTCATCAGGATACGATGGTAATAATTTTTTATTGAACTAGTGGTTGTATATATTTGTGTTTGTATTAAATTGCCACAAATAATTTGTCAAAAATGTCGTACTAATTGTTGATCGGCTAGATCCTTATTATCCATATTAGATGGGCTTAAGTAATACGAATTCATCTTTCTTTAAGGGGTATTAACAATCTTTACATGCAAATGAATATTTCAAAATCTGTAATTCAGGTATCGAAATTATTAATAAATTTCTAAAATTCTATTCCCACGAATTGACAATGAGCACATATCTTGAAAATACAAATTCCAAAGTAAACAAACTCTGCTACTTATGAAACTGGTAATCTGTAGTTGGCGGTTTGCAGAGTGCCAAAACGGCAAATCAATTGACGAATCTTTTATCTTTATCCGTATCCACCAGTTCAAAATCGAATCAATAACAATGAGTGAAACCACCGAGGCGAAAGTCAGATCGCGATCGAGTTTTCTACCCGATTACAACGAACGGGGACCTCCTATCGTGATCTCCTGGATGAACGGTTTACCGCCTAGGGAATGCGTTTCGTTCGTATGGCGAACGACCGGCCTTTCCTTCGATTTGCAAAAGAGTTTGCATCGTGCTGAGCATTGGTTGAGCTTGAATTCATGAAAATAAACTTTTCGGGACTTTTGAGCCATTTAAAAAGGGAAACCGCACATAAGAGGTTAAACATTAGGCGTCCTTTGCGATTGTTTTTCACAAAGAAAAATTTGCTTAATGTCTTTTTTAACTTTGAAAATGTTGTAGGTATAATATATTTGGTAATTTTTTTCAGTTCATTTTCCACAGAAATCTTTGACATGTCGACCGTTCTCTGTATAACAAGTTTTCACTCGAGTCTGCTAGGAGTAAGAGTTCTAGAGGTTACAGTTGTTATCCGAAATCAATGAAATTACTTTTTCCTTGAAATCTAATACAAAATGCGTAATCCAGGTTATTATTTTGATAATAAAAAGTGATACTAAATTTGTTGCATCAAAAAGAAAATGTACGATCTTCTTTTGGAATAATTCGTGACTCGAAAGGCTATAAACTTCTCCGTTGAGTAATTGCGATCAACTCGAACTACGAGACATCTCGTAGTCGGCAGTGAATGGGTTAACCGATTGCGTTGGCCCTACCTGTTGACACGCCGTTGGGGTACCACGCGTCCTGCAACTAAGTCCACTCGAATTCGTCGCATTTTCGGACTGGTAGCAAGCCATTCCCTTAAAAAAGTATACCGTTCGGTTAACAGTATTTTTGTTTTCATTTCCCAGCAGCCGTTCGATCGAGGTGTGTCGTATTTGACGCATGAAAATGGCCCAAAGGGATGCGCCAGCCATGATCGACGCTCCATCCGATCGGAGACTACCGAAACTGCCCGTCAAATAATATATTCATAGCTTCCGGATGGTTGAACACGACTCTCGAAATCCCCCACTCTAGCCACCACCCCCCCTCTCCTCCTCCCCAAAGCTCAGTAACTACCTTTCACCCCGCGTTTCGGTCCGCTCGCAAATCGACTGTCGAATAATTATCGAAAATACACGGACGAACAGTTCTCTCCGCGCTATTCTTTTTTCCATATTTTCTATGACTCTGCTAGCAGCAACGAATCGAAACGAGCGTGCGAATCCGTTGTGGGAACAGCGTTGGCGTGGATGAGTTTGGAAATGGAGACGTTTAGAGATGAATCAAGGGGTTGAAATTTTAATGAATGTCGTTTTTCCGGTTTCGGTATTATCTCGAACGTTTCAAGAATATTTCTATAAAATTTCGAGTTGATACTAGTACAAGTTTTCGATAGGTGTAAATTTGATGTTATACCATGTGATTTATAAGATGTGAATCAAAGTTAACAAAGATGTCTGCCGCGAAGGGTTTCTCTTTGAGGTACTAACTTGATTGGGAATATCTCAATTTCTCTTGAATATATTTAAATAACTTTTCTTCTAGGCAAGTTACCACAGAAAGAACAATCGGAATCTTTTGACAATGTGTAGTAGATTATTCTATTCCATGAGTCAGTCTAGCTCTACCAGAAGAAATCCCTCTTGATGTAGTACATCCACATGTGGTTCATGCATGACAGTGCCCCGCTACATTCCAGCTGAGTAGCAGCCAGTCCTCGAGAACAATTTTGCAACAGATGGATGACACATGCAGGACCTGTTGTCTAGACTGCTCCTTCTCTAAATTTACATCTCCTAGATTTTTATTTTGTCGACCCACTCGAAGACATTTGTATATTCAGTACCCACTGCCAGTATCCAAGTATTGGGTTAGTTCAGAATGAATATGGGGTTCGTAACTATTGTTTATTAAGTATGTTTTGTACGTCATTTAGTAGCTTCTCCCTAGCATAGTCTACGATCAGTATCGTGTTCAGAGATAACTTACATATTATTTAACATATTAACCCTTTACAGAATACTTTACACTCCAATAAACACGAGTCCGTCACAAAATAGCTCTTTACTTGGATCGTTCCTTGAACAAAAATCACAAATACGTACCCACACGATTCTGACGATATATTCTATTTCCACAGTTGTCGACAAAAAGTTGCAAATATGAAATGAAAGGGAAGTAAGGACAATTTAACATTTTCCTCGGAGATACAAGGTTCGTCCTTATTTCAGCTCGCCATCTCATTTTTTTTTCAGCTAAATACACGTAAGAGGGTGGAGCTGGGGATGAAAGTGGAGGAGTCTATAAAGCTTCGTCCCTTTCTTTTTTTCGTCGTTTCTCTTCGACTCGATTCACAGGCCATTTCTCCGTCCAGCTTGTTGCACCGTAGGTAAGTACACAATTGTTTTAAAAATATTTCCTTAACCGCGTTACCTTGAAAGCTGACCTCATCTACCCCCTCCCCCCCCGTGCGTACGCAAAAAGAGGGACGTTCGCTGGCAAAAAGAATTGAAAATGCCGCATCGCGGTTTCCGACTTACCGCGGTTTTTATACTCCATTTTTTTTTCTTCCTTCGCCCCTTAGCAGAGGCGACCTTTCGTCGTTTACGCGAGCCCGGAAAACCGCCGGTTTTCAAAATAATCGTTCGAAGGATAACCACCAATCTTCGGGGAAAGTTCACCCGGCCGACATTTATAACCGTCGGGCCGAGGGGTAAGCATCCCCCCCTGGATAAAGCGCGTGAAACCTTCGAGTGTTGCGAAATTTCAGGAAGATGGGAAGATGAGGCGCTCACGAGTTCCGTTAGAGGTGTTTTAAATGTGGCTGGGAGCAAACATGGAAAGAAACGATGAATTTCTCTGTGCTAACACATTCGCGATCGCTGACATGAATTCACCTCGCTTAAAATTCTATTTCTGGTTATGACAAAATTATCACGATCTTTTTCATTTATACACTACATATCTTCGCCCTAGAGATACAAATTTACGATGTCCAGCTTTAAAATTTGATCATTTTCGTCGGTTCTCGGTATTAGAAACATAAAATATCTACTAATGAAATATTTATTAACGAAATATGTATGATACATACTTGTTATTGAGATTTATACAGGGGTGAAATTTCAAAAGAATTTCATGGAAATCTCGTTAAAAGGAAAATAAATATAAATTGTCTTATTTGTTCTTACTGACGATAATTTCGCAATAAACGCTCTCCATAACTATACTATTATGTATATCGATCGAAACATGCATGTGTTTAAAACATGTATCGAAAGCAATTCAGAGGGTACGAAAGGGGTTTAATCGCGCGTCAATCGTTATTTTCACTTAAAAGTATTTTTTGTGAAAATATGAAAACCTAAAGATTACTTTTTTTCATTTCGTGCCACACTATATTTCTTTTCGTTCGATGCCTGGCAATTGGTTTCGAAATGAAACACCTATTTTCTCAGTATCGACCGATGTACAGGGTGCGGCTGAATTCGCGATTCAATCGTGAAAGTGGTGATTGATTTATCGAAAATAAGTCGAAGATGGAATAAATTTTTTTACGCTATAAAGTTTTTCTTCGTCGAGAAAATCAGTTTTGAAAATTCGCTAGATGCGTGTGCACGAATTTCAGTTTTGTCAAATGACATAAATCGTTAAAATTCATGATGCAATATAGGGGGTGAGCCGCGTAAACTGTTACAAGTTATTTTTTGATATTATATGGTACGACAGGTTCTTTCATATTTTTAAGTGAAACACCATATAAAATCTTACTGTTTCCGATAGTCCTTTTAATACCAAATAATATTTAGTCGAACAATTTTTTCATATTCCGCATATTTTATTTGAATTTTACAGTCACGTTTTAAATTCTATACGCTGCAGATGATGTTACGTATCCTCGCGTAACGCAGGAAAATGATTTCAATACCCTGTTTATTTACGCGCACTACAGGTTTATATTTTACAGCAGTGCCCGTACATCCTTCACACACCTTTCCCATTCCACGTACTTTTAAACCATCCTCTCTCGAAACTCTGCCACTTCGATGCTTTTTACGGAGCGCTTTTTCTCTTATTTTGAACCTCTCGTTGCTTTGGCTAAGAGTTTTCAGTCAGCGTTACGTAGAAAACGTTGAACTTGTTCGAGGGTTCCACCTTTCTCTCTCTCTCTCTCTCTCTCTCTCTCTCTCTCTCTCTCTCTCTCTCCCTTCCTAGAAAAAAGCAGTAGTAGAGGAGACGAGAGATATGGAAGGAAAATGTCAAACAAATTTATCGCGTCTTCCAGACGCTAAACTATAAAAATCATTCCCCCTCGGCGTTTTTATACGATATTATTTCGAGCGAAGCAACAAAGAAGAAGGTAATTGCAAACATGTAATTACATTAAAGGGGGGACATAAATTAACGACATTATCGTTACGTTTAATAGATTCATTTCCTTCGGGATATTGAAACAGAATTCCTACTCAATTGAATAAGATATAATTAATATTGTGCTGTGCCAGTTAAAATTAAGCTGTAAATTCTACTCGAGCACAGCCGTGAATTGTTATGCGCGATATTTGTGTAACTTGTGGATAAAGTGTGTTGAAATCGAGTTACAGTTAACTCTATATATATATTTTATGATGAGGCAAGCGTTGCCATTTGTTACATGTTCTATGTTTTCGTTTTTCTTGGACTTGTCCCAAGTTTTCTTTTCCGACATGGTCTTTTTGTTTATTCGTTAATGTATATAGTTGCAAACCATGTTGTGCAATTTGTGATCATCATTAAATCTATATATTCGTGCAATCCCATGTTTGTGTCCTTGTAAATTTTAGTAAAGCGTACAAAATAATTAATGTAATAAAATCACCCAAATGTTGTATAAAAATCAATTAAATATTGCTTATGGATTTAAATGATTTTTCTACGCGTTGCAGGCTTTTTTTCCAGACACTGTTTTATTAGAAAAATTAGGAAGAAGGGATTATTTATTGCTTACGTAGACCGTCCATTGGTGAATATCAGTTTCATCCATAAGGTTGATCAAAATATCTTCATCGAATACTTAATTACTTCGATATCGCTATCTTGTAGATGGCTTGCTCTAACAGCCATATACATTATATACCATGAAGACTTATGATGGGGTTCCAATTTGCCGCAGGGCGCCGTCAGGCTGCGTTTAACAACTTTTTAATGGAGGCTTGGCCACCATCACCCCGCCGCCAATGTTGAAACATTAATTCTAACGGGTGTCGTCTTAAAAATAACTTGCTACCTTTCACGTTACTTTTCTCGTTCGATCTCCAATATTTCTAAAAAATTGTTTAGACGAATGCAATGCACGTACAAATACGATTTACGACTACGAAGTCGATTTAACTTTGTGTTATCGACTTGATCGGATTAATATATGAATATCTCTTAGGTTTCCAATAACGAGTATCGTTATACGGACAGTGTTCAAATATAGAATTATTCAAGTGAAATTAAATAATAAAAATGAATAGCTATCATTTAAAATACAACACCCTGTACAACTTTTTTTTACAATTCTGTCCGTTCGTTTAATTCAGTGCACTTAATTGCAACATTGATAGATTCTGAAGATGACTCTAACACAAGGAGTCAAACTATAGGATAAATAACGTAGATTTGTTACGATTGTTTAAAACAATCATCGAATTAAACACGATTAAAATGGAGCACCCTGTACGTTTCCTTGGAGTTTTAAACGCTCTTCAAAGATCTAGGAATGCCTTCCACGACATTGTAATTTGAATCCTTTGGCGAGCTGTGCTCGCCTCGCCATTAGGTTTCGCCCTTTGTGATAAGAGATAGTGGAAACGCAGTGTAGCATTTCACATCCATTTACATCGGTAGAATTATAGCTGTCCGCAGGTCTGTGCGTCGAACGTGCCGATTGATTTTTCGTGGAGCCACGCACAGATACGCAGAGGCACACGTTCGTGGCCGAGCTATCGCTCGAAGCTCTCGCAAAATCAACCCCGAACCCGACCACCCCCGCGTCTGTGACAATTCTCCACCCCTGATAAGCGTTCACCTTCTCTCCCCCCTCCGCCCTATCGCGCCCCACTCCATCCTGTTATCCAGCTAACCCAGAGCTGGACGATGAATTCCAGGTACCCTGTGTTTCTATGCTCCTTCTTCTGTCATCCTCTTTGGCAATTTTCTGGACTTCTCAATTAATATCGTTAATTCTATTTTTCAACTTTACCATTGCCCCCATAAATAACTCAAGCGCCACTCAGGAAGGTCTAAACAATCAAGGATCATTTTCTCCATAAAATAATAATAAAAAGGTCAATTATGCCATTCCTGATTTAACAAATAACCCCAACATCAATCTTCTTCCTCCCATAAACAACTCGAGTACCACTCAGGGAGATCAAACCGATACAAGATCATTTCCTCTATAAAAGATTAAGCAAATAATTGCTAAGCTTCGTGTTTTATATAAATTCACCCCTAAGCCAACTGTCTTCCCTTCGATATCTCTCTCTTTTCCGTATTCTCTGTTGTCCGCATCCCTCGTTCCCCCGGTCCATCCTTTCTAGGCATCCTCCGCCCAACCTAGCGCAGCATCCGCGTTCTGGAGCTGCTCTCGCAGCTCTCGTAATCGCATTTGACGTCGCTACGTTTTTGTTTCAGAGCTGTACGTGACGCTTCCGGCCGTGAGGGCTCTTGGCTAAACACGCGGCACACGGGGAAAAAAAGAAAACGGGAGAGCGAGAAAAGGGAACCGAAGGCGGAGAACGACGATGACAAAGGGAGGGTAGAGCAGAGGAAACAATTTAGGTACCATGATGGATCGAGGGATCGAATTGGAGATCTTGCAGCATCGATCCTGGCTTATTGTTAGGCGAAAGGTTGGCAAATTCTTTTCGTCGTTCTGCCAGCATTTTGCCGATTTTTCGGAATCTTTTTTAGAGCGCATGTAATGTTTCCAGGTGATACGTGATTTCGGTAGTATGGAGAATTTGGCGAGGAGGAAATGAAATCAACCAACATCCGAAAGACTTCTTTCCTTTTTTAAATGTGAGTGAAATTTATTAGCACTCTATTTTTATACTGTGTTTTATTTGGCATTTAAGTTAAATGCATTTTATTTTGACACGGATTCAGTCATCGACCGTTTCGATCTATTTTATTAATATGGTTATTATCTGTTTGGTAAAAACGTTGCTTTTTACTTTTCGAAAACTATATCCTTTAAATTTATTAACACTGGCAACGCTGTAATCATTATTTTAGGCATGACAGCGTAATAAAATCGCGAACAAATAACGGTGGCGTACGCGACAAAACTAAAAAGTTCAGACGTAAAATCAATATAGTGATCGTAGGTTGTGTATCTGTTGTGTAGGATGCGCTCGGTCATGATATATTTATTATGCAGAGTTAGTTTATCATTCAGGTAGTCCATTGTTATTTTTTGTTCTCCAATTTAGATAGAACTCAAACAAACAAAAATACAAGGCCTTTTACTTGATCGTTCTGGAACTCTAATAATGTAATTGTTTCCAAAATACAATCAGTCCATCGGACTAATCAAACAATTGTATGCAATTTTATCGTTTACTTGTATAAATTGTATACTTGCTGGATATAATTACGTGTTATTTGTAAGTATTACGTATCGCAATTACGATTTACGCCGTTATTCTTTACCAAATGGTCCTGATTGAACAATGTTTCGCGTTAGCCAAAAAAAAACCCTGAAATATTGGCCACGGTAAAAGAACGTTCACACTTAAGGGAACGTTTAAATTGAACAAAAGCGGCCATTATCGGAGAGTCAGGAGGAGTCAAGCGACACGTGCTTGCCAATTCGGTCGCTGCACGTGTCACCGATAAAACCATGTCAAAATATTGCTCGCTATTTGAATAGGCCAATTATGAAACTGGAGCCCAGAATACGCCCATCCTTTTCGACAAATAAAAAAAGTGATTTTACAGTTTACTTCATTGTGCGACGTTTGCTATCAGAGATGGGCAAAAGTATACATACATACATACATACATACATATATACAAAGCTAAATCAAGTACAAGAATAAAATAAATTGCTGTGATTATAAAACTAAACATTTCACGATAAAGAAATAAACATTCACCTCGATAAACACTGTTGATTGCACGCTACAATTTGACGAGAAAAAAAGAAGTAAATGTTTTAATCAGATTGTATGCAAGGAAAGATTGTCCGAATAATTGTTCGATCGAACAAACGCTGCGAATAAATCGTTATGGAGCGTCGGTTGCTCGAGATTTATTATTCGAATAAAGTTTTGCCCATTTCCTTTCTGTCGCGGTCCATCGAGCACGCAAATGGTCTGCTCGATAAAACCAAGTGGAAAGAGTTTTCCAGGTGTTTTTCGTCTTTGATGATCATTCATTGAAACAGAGACGACACGTACGATCCCCGAAAAGGCACTGCAGATCAAAGCTGGCGAATTTCCGATGCACTGATCGAGGGTGCAGGGATATTCTGAAAAGGGGGTGCACAGCATATCGACAGGGCGTGGTCGAAATCTGTCACACTAGCCACGAACAAACTGATGCATTGTCAGCAACGGTATAGAGTTTCTTTCGAGAACCACGGCTTCCCTCTCATTCGATGTCGAAGGCTACGAGATTTTCAAAATATGACGTTCGGACAAACTGACGAAATTTCAACCGACTGAACAAATTTTACACGACCATCGAAAAGATTCCTGTATCATTAAGGCTTTTTTAAAAATAATCTCTTGGTTGTTTAGCAAGGTTGACTTTACACGAGTATTTTTCATTGTGCATTATTCGGTTTGATAATAAAATGTTTGAAGCGAATCCAATTTTTACCTGTTTTGACAAAGGTCTTTCGGATAAAATAATAGCATTTGAGTTTCATCTGTTTGAATCGTTGCCAAAAGTATTTTCGTTCGATTTTGAGAATCTTATTTATTTGAATCTGTATATAAATGAAATAATGGGAAATTGAAACGACAACTAACGGATTAATCGAAATGTTTTTTGTGCCGTTTACGATCTATCAAAACAAGCATTTCATTTTGTTAGATAGAATTTTAAAAGGAAAGTTAAAATGCTAAATTTTAACAAACTTTTGGGTCGATGTTATTCTTAATTACTTTGTCAATTTACAAAGCAGTGTCAGTTGTCGGTACCAGTGGCAAGAATTGAACGATTTTGTTTGAAATATATTTACCATTGCGATTAATCAAAGTTGAGTATACAATGTTTTCGGATTTGTTGGATAAATACAGAATATGTAAGGGTACATGGTTCCAGCTCAATGAGCTATGTATTTAGGATTATACCACGAACGAGTGTACTTCCAATTGGCGCATGCGCCACACGAGGAAATGAGTGGGCGGATATCCCGTATGGGCGAAGTATAATTATCAACCAAACCAAAGCATGATTCCAATCAACGATCGCAAAAGATATTTTTACGCTGAGAATACGCAAGCTTTATTTACCTTAAGCAAACGATATTACGCATTATTGTTTTTCGCGTTATTCAAGCTTATACTATTTCAGTACCGTGAAAATGCGTAACGATTATTATAATTATTTTGTTAAACGAATAACAATGAACAAGAACATCGAGAAACAATGGCGTTTTAATCCACGATAAGAATCTGAATGAACATCAAGTTGTGAATGCTTATAATTTATGGAAATGATCCAGTATTCAAGTAGGTATATTTTGCTGCGTAGAAAAGCCGTTTCGAAGAGTTACGGGAGAGTTTATCTCCACTTTTGCATCTTATCGATTAAATAGTGCGCTCGGAGCACCCTTATAAAGTACAACCTGCATATGGTCCATGTATACCGTCGGCTTTCCAATCGAAAAGATCTGATCTAATCTAGGCGATCTACCCCTTACAAATTAGATCCGTGAAACGGCGATCATGTAGAAACAGTGGTTTGACGTTACATGGAAATCCATGTGGAATTCGTATTCGACGATATTCAAATGCACGCACTCGTGCACATTGAATCTTTTACTATCTCGCTGTTTAAATATTAAATTACCAAATTTTCGAGTCCCTTACTGTTTGATGCACGAATAAATCTACGGAATGATTTCGTTCCGTAATTAAATCGATCTTTCTTTAAATTTTAAAAGTAAACAAATTCAGGATTTTAATCGTAACGTTAGCTTTGTCAATTTTTTTTGTATAATCGAATGTAGTAGTTTTTTACAGAATAAAATAATTGTTACCCAGAAATGGGTTCCAAAACAATATTTCATATTCCAAAGTGAATAAACTATGAGAAAACCTGTGGTGGATAATTAACTTTGTTGCGCATAGAAAGATTATTATAGAAGTAAATTTCATTTCGAATCATGGGAAACGTTTACATAGAGGAGTGATAAAAAGAGACTTGATTGAATTATTATCGAGAACAGAGAGAAACCTCGATGGGGTGGTTTCCATCTTCGAATTGGCCAGTTTTTGACGCTGTCAAGTTTTTGCTGTAGCAGTTCTTAAAAAGAATGGCGACACGTGTGGTGGGCGTTCTGTTTTCAAAGAGCGATTCAAAGAGATGAAATTGCTGTCCTTTTCTTTTGTACTTCGTCGACAAAAGTTTATCGATGTTCTACCCTTAAAGCATACCGTATATACATGACAGTGTCAAGTCTACATGAAAATTTAATAACAATAATAAGAATAATATAATTATTTACCGTGTTGGACCGAAGAGAAACTAAATCAAAATTCTAAACGTTTACTAAATAAATAAACCGTGTTTATTTGGATAAAATGTACCATAATATTTGTGTTCAGTGAATTTGAGATCGAATTACAATTACGTGGCAATTCTAAAAAGTTGGCGCTCCAGTCAAAAGAATTAAGATATTCATTGATTGCACGATTATTACCATGCACGCAGTCGTGCGTATTTGTCGTCGCGCGAAATTGCATGCCGTAAAACAAACCGTGAAGAGTTCCCTGTAAAATATTCGACGCAACCATGTAACCGCATTATGTTACCAGTAGTGCGATACGTGGTAGGTGTGTATAATAGCTTCATGAAGTCCACTCAAACGTTATTGTGCTTCGAAAAATGTGAAAAAACTTCTTCTCTAATTAATATTCACACGTGTTTTTATTTACACACGCAACGTCTACATTTTCTACGCAACCATAACTCCCAGTTATATTTAAACAATGCTTTGAGTTAATTTCTTTATTGTTTAAATACATCGAGATTTATTTAGTTTATTAATGTCGAATCGAGTCGTAGAATGACCCCTAAAAATAAATAATAGACTCAACAAAGAAGCTTGAAGAATATCGAATATGGCGTCCTATAAGAGTATCGATAATAAGATTATTTACAAACGCGAGGGCTCGTTTGTCACGATCCAGTCGACGTGTCAATGAATGAAAAATTTACACAGAACTGAGTGATCTATCACAAAGGGAATTTTTAAATCGCTCACGTACAGTATAGAATCTACGAAGAATTCTTTCGCAACGTTGTTTGTTTCGAGGTTGCCTAGATCATCGATTTTCTTTCATCTCGTAGAAAACGTCTCTATATAAAGAACCTGTTCGAGCTCAAACCTAGACACTTTTAAAATAATCTTATTACCATCGCGTAATGTTCTTTTGAACAAAAGTTACAAAAATAAACGTCAGCTGTCAAAATTGCTCAAATAATAAATACATTGATATTTTAAAAAAAATTTTTTTTAAATCTTCTCTACAGAATCAAACATTTCATTTACTGTACAACCAGCTAATAGCAATTTGTGTTCGATGAATGATTCGACGAGACGTTAATGGTGCTCGTGCTCGTGGTATTGCTGTTCGCGCATGACCCAGATATGGAAAATCTAGCTAACGAACTGACTTTTGCTATCACTGCCGGAAACGATGACCAACTTCTTTTTTCTGAAACTTGGCGAAACTTCCAAGACGCTGAAGCTCTCGAAACTTTACGCTTCTCCTTCGTAGCCGTTCTTTCTCATACTCTTCGGCTGCACGGCTGTTCGATCTCACCCTCGGCCGAAGGAACTCTCTCGCCGCGTTCTGAAGGAGGGACGAACGAAGAGGGCGTCGAGTAAGTAGACGAATCGAAGGGTTTTGTCCAAGTCTGTAGGAGAACGTGGGACCACCTTCGACTCGGCCAACCCTGAGCACGTGCATCATTTCGGATGACGGGAGGGGCTCGAAATTGCTGAAAATCGCCAGACCAAAATCGCGATAGCGGAAGGGAAGGAAAAAGCGAAAATTCAACCCTCGTGTCTGGTAAATGTACACTTTTCCAGGTTTCTATTATTATTCAGCGAGGACCAAACCATTGTAATCGAAACACATGCATCGATTTATTTTAAATGGACCTATTTCAATCACATCGTTAAATATTTTCAAAAAGAAGCTTTAGTAATTAAACCTGCAGAAATTCAACCAAAGTAGGAATTTATTTTACTTTGCAGATATTATGTGTGCGTTTTATAGTTTCTTGCACATTAAATTTTCTTATAAATACATAAAATGCAAATATATTCTGTATTTGTGTTTCGTTAAGAAATGAAATCCCGAGGGTATTTTAGAAAATTCTGTATAAGATGACTCGAATCGAATCGTTTCAAACAAAGTTGATGCCTGTGTCTCGAATACAATGTTCTGGTCATTCAAAAATAATATTTTTTTATCCAACTAGCATCGTGTTCTAAATTTCAGAAAACTCGAAAGTCAAATCTGGAGTTTCCATAGCAACATGTATACACGTAACAGACGAAGAAGATATGAATTTCCAAGGTTTCGATTCGTAGTTTTTGCGAGTAGAACGGTACACGATAAACCGAAACAAATGACAAATAACGGTCCGTGGAGGTCCCATCGACGAAATTCAATTTCCCCTCGGGGTGGTCTGGTATCATTGAGAGCGTCCAAAGCCAAAAAGACGCGGAAACACGTTCGTTGCGACGAAATAATGAAAAGCACTGTTAAAAGCCTGGCCACGGTGATAGAACCAGACGAGGAACACAAGAGAGGCTAAACAAGATAAAAGGATGAAAAAAAAAAAGAGCAGGAACAAAATGTTCACGCACGATACCTCGGGACCGGGCCCCCTTCCAGACTCACTTACCGAATTACTAGCGAAAAGCTGAGCGCGGGAATACAAAGACGGTCGAACGTGGCGCGCGGGGCGAGTGGCGGCGCGAGAGAGGAAATTCGTTAGAAAACCTATCTTTTTCATTACGAAGCGCGAACTCGAACGCAGCTCGCAGGTAAACGATGCCTCGCGCAACAAAGGGTTGTTCGCTCGCAAAAGTAGCCGGATCAGACGTGGGTGTACGTTACAATCAAATACCGAAAACGGCCTGGAGGACGGGGTGGCGGTCGGATAGGGGGGTCGGGTGGTTAGGAAAAGAATTAAAAAAGCTATCTAGTCGGCGGGATAATAAAAAGGAAGACGGGCGCGGAGGTAGAAAAAAGAGAGACCGAGCGAGCGTATAATGTTAAGGGTTGGGAAAGAGTGTGACGAGAGGAAGACGACGAAGACGAGGTAGAAACGGAGGGATAGGACGAGAAGCAGGAACGGGTAGGAAGGGACGATCCTATCGTTGAGTCGATGGTGGTGACACGTACGCGGCCGATTCGCTCGTGTGAGACGTTGGGAAAAGCTAGACAGCAGGGTAGGAAAGAAAATCGCTCGCAGGTTATTTTCCCAGAAGAATTTTTATTGGTAAGTCCGCCATCTTGCCGCGACGGTAGGGGCGCAGCGAGTGGCAGGTGGCCGTGATTGGCGGTCGTCAGGGTAACGCTTCCCTCGCGCGTCCAATGGGAACGTAGGTACGGGAACCTCGTGCTTTCGACGCTGGTTGCCGACGAGGGGACGAAAGGGAGCACTGGTTACAGCCAACGACCCCCTACCATCGGTAGCAACCCCTCTAAATGTTCTCTGCCACCCCCCTCCTCTCATCGTCCACCTCCTCCTCCTCCTTCCATCCCCCCGCGAAGTCACCGGGATAACTGCATTTCGTGGACAGAATCCCACAAGAACTCACGGCGAGCGGTCGCCCCTCTAACACGGCCGATTCTCGTATCGTTTTCGGCTTTTTCCTCTGCGTAACGCGTTATACTGCGAGAAGGAAGGGCAGTCATCGTGGACGCTACCACTATATCCGTCGTCGTTGTCTTCGCGACGCCGCGGCACAGCCACTCCTCGGTCGCGAGCGGGGCACGCGCCATTTCACGACAATTATTTCGATATTTGAATTTTCAAGAGCCCGGGGGTTACCCCGTTCCTCGTGCTACTTACCAACCCCCCCCTCCCCCTGTATCCCACCCTCCTGTCACCCTCTGGTTCCGACCCATCTAATTGCATTCACCGGATAATCGGATTGAAATTTTCGAATCGAGGCCACGGTAGCGATAACGTCCGCCCGTGATTAACCGGCCAAGCTTTCCACGGCCCTTACCCAGCCGCTTTCCACCCCCTTCGCGTCCTCCCTGCCGTACGCGCACTCGACGTCCACGCCGTATTTCTCGCGAGTACACGCCGAAAAAAAGACGGGAAGCTTCGGTTTACGGTTTTCCTTTTTGTCTTCGGCCGGCCACGATATCGGGACTCGACGCCCGTGAACTTGGATCGAGAGGGCAACCGCGAGGACCGAGACTCGGAAGTGCGTACCAGAGCCAGTGGGAACCACCGATGACATCGACCGTCGGTTGAGAACCCCTGCTTTCGGACGGAGACGAAAGGACACCAGTGTAGATCGAACAGCTCCGAACTCACGCCCTTCGAAGGGAACCAGGATCACTAGGTACGTCGTTCATGGACGATCTTTGGAGGAAAACACCGCGATCGACTTCTTGACAAGAGATCCAAGTGCCAGAGGGGACTCTCGAGCCGAGAAACCAGCAGGATCGGTTTTCGAACAGTGTCGATGTTGTGTTGAAGGAGAAGTGAATTCTGCGAACATGTGCGCCCCGAACGAACCGTCTTGGAAGTTCTAGACTCGTAGAAGGCTCTGGGAGAGGTACTATTCAATTCCTGTTGTAGCCACCGACTAAATAAATAAATAAGTTAATCCACGATCTTATTGACACGCTAGGAGCCACCGTCGAATAGCTATCGGAGGCCTGCGTCTAAACCATAAAGATATCTTCGAAGAGGATCGATTCAGACTTTATTCGACTGGGAACTCGGGGACTCTTCGTAAAAGAGTTGGAAAGAAAAGAGACCTTGGACAATTTTCCAGTGATATTCTACAAAGAAACGAGTCTTCTGCATCTTGCACGAGTCGAATGTAACGTCATCTACTACTTTGATTCGAAGGTTAATACTGCGACCGATGTAAGCAATTTGATCCAAGTAAATCGACGTAACGCGTCACTATCGGATTCGGGGATCGAGGAGTAAATCCAGATTCTAGTAGTCGACTCGGTTCGGTTAGAAGACCGCAAGATTTAATTCGAGACCCTCGCGCGAAGATTCAACGACATCGGCAGGTTGTCCAGCGAGGATCCGCCAGGAAAGAATTCTGCTGCATCGAGCATGGAATAGAATAAAAAACAAGATTATCCTATACTAATAGAATAAGGAGTCGAGAGTCACGATAAAGTTCAAAACTAGAAGCATACACTGTTTCGATCCGAGTAAATGGATGTAGCTGGTCGCTATCACAGGAAACTGAGTAAATCCATGTTCAATTTAGTCGAATCTCTGGTCGGTTAGAAGACTTCAAGATTTAGTTGGAGACTCCCTCGGAAGGAGATATCAACAATATAAGCGAGTCGTTAAGTGAGGTTCCGCGAGGAAACAATTGTACTGCATCGAGCAATAGAAATCTAACAAGGAGTCGAGAGTACGATAAAGTTGAAAACTAGAAGCATCACTGCTGTAAGACCTCAAGAACTCGAAAATCCCTCGTAAGGACATCAACGATCCGAGCAAAGCATCGGGTGGGATTCCGCAAGAAAACGATCGTTTATTCTCGACTCGATCAAATAGACTAGAAAGAAGGATCCAAAAATATACGGTTCCTCCACTTGGATTCGCGTAGATCGATGTAACTGGGCCCCTGGCGCTATTACCGCTACTACCGCTACTATCAACCAGCTCAGCTTTCCTCCGGATCGTCCGCTCGTGGTTCCTCCTGAAGGGAGCGACGAAGGATGTCCTGGTAGGCGGTGGAGGACCCGTGAAGAGCATAACGAACGCGAGACCTCGACAAGGTCACCCCGGCATCACCCTGGCTAACGATTTGTCCGGAGGTACCGGGGGTCCGGGTGCAGGCGTCGGTTCCGTCGGCAGCACCTCCGTCGGCGGGAGTGGCGGCGGCTCGTCGATACCGACGACAGCCCTCAGCCTCGACCACCAACAGTTCAACATCTTCCCGGCGATTTTCAGCAGACAGCTGAACTTCTCCGCGGCCGCCGCCGCCAACTGTGGCCAGAACAAGCTGATGGACGAGTTAAGGCCGAACCTCGGTTTGCTCGGCGTCGGTCTCGTTGAGAACGACAGCTTTCACTTGAATCACAACCAAGAGAAGAGGAAGTGCAGCAGTACCAGCTCGAACGAGCAAGATTTCGGCCTCTATGGGGTCCACCAGGGCCTCGAGGCTAGCCCGCCAACACCCGCCGCGACGCCCGGAAGAAGCAGCGTCGGAGCCACTTCCACTGTTGGTAAGCATTCTCTTCTACGATCTCGTTACAATCTTTTTTAAGCGCACGTGGTTGCTGGGTAGATACTAGATACGGGTAGATGACAGCATTTGCTGCACAAATGGCTAGATATGTACCGTTGATAAGTATCTAGAATTAGTACTATACAATTCACTCTAAATTAGTACTATACAATTTCTGTTGATAAATTCTATATTGGATGTGTATTTAATAACATTTAATAGTATCGAATGTTTCGAGTGTTATATTCAATTTTATAGTGGAACTATGGGATCGTTCGGTTAGAAAATCAAATTTTCAGGCGTTTATAAGAGTCTTTTTTGATACCTGACGCCAATTCTAGAACCGCATAATTGTAATTAAGAGTTAAAGACGGTCGAGCTTGATTATAACGAGCACCAGGAAACCATCAAAATTCCATCATTTTAATAATTGTTGGCTAATATCCATAATAAGTAGAATCTATCTCTTCTTCTTCAATCATTTGAAATCTGGATTCAAGAAACTGAAGAAATATTAGATTAGAAAGGAATAACATAAATACACGAACGTTATTTGTATTATTGAATAAAATTAACCTCGAATAATGTTTTTCTCGCGAGCACGCAACAATATAAAAAAAAACTATTGAAAATAGAGTTCGTATTATAATATTTGCAGAGTAAAATAAATTCTTATTTAGGCTCAATTCTTGTAGGTGCGTTTGCAATGATTTCATTTTGCATAAAGATCCTCGTCCTACTAATTAGTAATAAATAAACTGAAGATTTGATGATTCCGTAATATAAACTAATATAATTGTTTTTAAAGGTTCCGTTCTGATATCGCTCAAATTCCCCCAAATTTCCACGATATATTCGTGCAGGTACGTTTATTATAAAAGTAGGCAATTACACGGGAATACAGGTAAATTAAAATCATTATCACTTTCTGCTCATTACAGCCGTGATCTCATTATTTCAGTGCTCGTTATAACCAAGTTCAATTGTAGCATCAACGATAATGCGTCGGGGAAATAAAAACTGATGGCTACGAAAATCACGTTACTCGCAACCGATTTGTTTAAATTTATAACTCGATCACACGTACATCTAAACTTGCGTGAAAGTAGTTTCAACAATATTTACAACATTTTGAAAGCACATAGTAATCATACGGTCGTGTACTTGGATGATTTATTTTTTATAAATAATTTCATTAGTTTATTCTCCGAATTATTCAACTCTTATACACTTATTTATTATTATTATTATTATTATTGATTTACTATTTTCGATTATATAAATGAATTTCTGAGAATTGCGAAGGCAAGTATGCAGACGAATAGCTACATACCAGATAAATATAAATAAACACAAACAGATACTATCTCGTGATTAAACCCCTGCGCTACACTTTACGATAACAATTATTCAAATCTTAACGAAAATGTATGAAAGTAACCTCTTAAATTTATTTCTATAAATCAGTCTCGATATTAGAAGATGTCTTTTAATTTTCTATCGGAGTAGGAGAGAGGACACCTTTAGGATGACTCTGAGAGAAAAATGGGCAACGTGTCATCTCGATATAGATGAATTTTCCGCTTGTTAATCCTCGAGTGCACATGTACATTGACAGACGATCGGACAAGGTTGTTGACAATAGGGTGCGGGGACTGGACCATATGGTAGTACCTGTTCTATAGGCTATTATTATGTGTTCATGGGGTTTAAGAGAGCTTAGCGCTAAGGGTGGCCTAATGGGGGTTCGTCTATAATCGCTGGACGTAGCCAGGCGTCAAGTATTGTCACCCAAGCGTGTGTCACTGAATCGAAACAGTGAACTGTCCTATCTTCATCCCCCATCATATTTTATATCTATAGATTTACCGTGACTTCTATTTTGACTCCAAAAAGATATCGATGGTCGGTCCAAGATATATTTTTATTTGTACATTTCTCTATTTCATTTGAATTTTCCTTGTGTATACTTCACGCGATACACACGTCGTTTCCGTTGATGAATAATTTTATATATTTTTGTAGCACTATATATTACGTTTATGGTATAGAGAGTATCTCAGTTTTCGAAATTAATACCGGTTGAAGGCAGTTGAAATAAAAACAAAAAAAAAATAGAAACATTGTAACATTGCAGTCGCAATAAGAATAAACAGTTTTATACCGTCACAACGCGAATATTCCGGCGTATACACGATATTCTCCTCAAATAGAAAAAGAAACTTGCATCATCCGCGACGGAGAGAGTTTCTCGCAAGTTTGTTCTCAAGTAGCAGTATTAGATCCTCGTTTGAAAGTCGGCAGCCGTCATTCGTAGCAGAAAGATTTCGCGGGCTCACGTTTTAAAAGGGGTAAGGGAATCGCGCGGAAGACCATCGCTTGAGTACTTTTAATGCCCCGGAGAACGCAAGGGGGTTAACGAAATTAATTTTTCCATCCCCAGTTTCACTCTTTCGCCGCCTCTCGGTTCCTGTCCTTTTTTTTCTCGTCGCGTTTCATTTGCATGAATGCTACGGCAGTCTCGTCTTGTTTCCGGAAAGTCTGACCTTGGACGGGGGTAGAAAAAAGAAAGAAAGCCCAACGTTAAACGTTCTCTCGATAAACCGGACCCCTGCCACCATCGTATGAAATTCGTTATCGAATAATAATGGCTGCGATGATGTAACGGGATGTACCACGCGCGACCTGTTGAACTTCGTATTATTTCGATATTAATTCCAATTAGAAAGTTTCCTATTTTATTTTTGCATCGGTGATAAAACGCGCACGGCGCTCGATGAATATTTAGAACGTCGAAGGTACCTTTTCTGAGTGACGACACATTCACTGGCGAACTTGCGATCGCTTATACGAGGCTGAAACTTTGTTCTTAGAATTTCTCCTTAGAATTTAAATTCTGGAAATCCTTTTTGGAAATCCTTTAATAAATAAATGCTCGAAGTTGTCGTTATAATGACACGCGTGGACATTTGACGGACAGACAACTAATTGCAAAGAAAATCAGTCGATCGAGTTAGTTGTGGATGCCAACGAGAGCTTGAAAGCAGATGCCCATTAGTGAGCAGCTGCGAGATCTACGAGAATCTGCATTATTGGTAATTCTATGGATCGTGTCGTTTGTCAAAGTGTGTATTCCACGTCGTTGAAATCGTTGGTAATTATTTGGAACGCGTTATTCTGGGACAGATGCAGTTTACGGTCAATGCAATTATACCTGGACACCTTTTTCCCCAATTGCTACAACCTTCCCCGAAGATTCCTTATTCAGAAAAGTAGAAAACTGGTTTAGGAGGGCAATTTTGTACCAGACTGATTAAAAATAAATATACGCATACGTTATACGTAGTATATGTATCTGAAATGATTAAAATAACAACTACTTGTCGATATAATTCTTCTCTGACTTGTACATGTCTGTTCCAACTGTCTATCAGTATTTTGATAAGAATAAGATAAGATTGGTTCAGTCAGGCCAACCTAACTTATTTGCCACGTTTACAGAACTTTGATAACCACTACCCAAAGTTATTTTTCGTATATTCTTTATATTCTTACTTCTGAAGTTTTACCATTAAATAGTACTATTATTATTATTTATGAGCTTTTGTACCTGTTTTTACGTTTATCAAGGTCGAATCGCGACCTAACAAATGTTTTAACAAGGTGTCGATCACCGCGATCAAAATCTATGGCGCGAGAATCAGATCCATCCTTAAGACTGAAGATTCTTCATGAAACAAAGAGAATTCTTTTTTCTGAATCCGTGGTAAGATATATTCCAAGCTAGAGTTGGCTTAAAATGGCGACGATCGAACTCCGCGCGAAAGATTTCGATTGGTACGTAAGGTTCTATCAAGAAGTCGATCGTTTCGTCAAGAAACAGATGGTAAGGGGTTCCCCGTCTTCTCGTTGAACTTGACCGAGTTTCACTGTTCACTGGGAAACGGGACAAGGTATGTAAAGTGGTCAGCATTCATCCTTGAACATTGAATCAGCATGTAACATGATTAGGTCATTAACGCCCTAACCAAGTTAGCATAGTGCGAGGGACTTCACTCGCCACGGTTACCCCGACCGTACGTTCGCACGTTCGTTCATAAAGCCGATACCGTGAAACAACCAAGACGAACGCAGACTTATTGAGATAGTGCGTCGCGTTAACTATCTGTTGCGGGACTCCCCGCAGACTAACCCAGGGATTCTCAATACGTCATGGTCCACAGTGAGCCGCGTCGTGTTTCTTCGGGTGAGCCACGAGGGAATACACCGTTTGTCCCAAAGGTTTCCCAACTTTCATTCGAACTCGCTCTGTATGATAACAATTAGGAATTTAACCTATCCACTGCCAGCCAAATTTTAACCGTTCTGCATTGGTCACCAACTTTTAATGCAGATGCGTAATCTAAGTTGTTATTTTGATAATAAAAAGTGATACCTCTTTGCGTCGCATACAATCTGGACGTTTAGTTTTTTATAATTATAATTACTGTCAATAATAAAAATAACAAAAATTTGATATCAACAAAAAAGAAAATCGTCTCTGAAAGGTTAAATTTGTTGTTTTAAGAATAGAAAGGAAATTTTTTATATAAAAGGAATATATATAAAAAAAATTGTAACGGTCTTCAGGTTGAGAATTTTAATCTCAATTCTGTATAGATTCCCTGTTATCCATATTACATCGTAATCCGTGTGAGATCAGATCGAGGCCTTAGACGGTTGGTAATTTAACGTTACGGGATGATGAGTAAATATTTTTACTCGAGCTACAGTTATAAACGATTGAATGTTGCACGAAATTAATTTCTACACCTAATACGTACAGCTATACGTTCGAAGCGTGATTGAAGTTATTTTAAGTAAACTTTCAATTCCAGGTGCGGAGGGAGCTTTTAAAAAGTTAAAGCCCGATCCTTGTGCTTCGAGTCCTCACATCGGCCATACTCCTACCACCGCTAGTTGTCCAACGCCTGCCCGACGGCGACACAGGACCACCTTCACGCAGGTTTGTTCTGAAATGTTATATTTCTTTATGTAAATCGCTCCTATGCCCGTGAATAATTAAGTAAACGTAATTAATATTAATTTTAGAGCAGTTCAGAAATGTTTGTTCAATCCCTCGCATTTCAATACAGAAACATTGGTGCACCTATATTCCTTTTTTACTTCTAGTACTATGTAGTTTCCGACTTAAATAATTGAATCTAAATTTTATTATATCACAGATAATACAAAATGATTTGTATTTGTATTTGTATTTGTTCTGTTGGGATAGATACTTACTCGATGACTTACTTGTCATTTTGGTACATTTCAATACTAATCTTCCAAGTCCTCAACCTGATCTCTATTACAATATCTCTATGTATATACGCATAAGCCAAGTCTCAACCTGATGGCCATTACAATCTAGACGAACTTTAGTAGCTTTGAAATTTTGTTTATTATTATACTCTTACAAATTCATGGAGATTAAATCGAGGACTTGGAAGATTCGTATTTTAATGCAACAAAATAACAAATAAATATTTCTACTAGAATTACAAATGATGGAATATAAAAGCATAGAATTCATTTCTACGCCCAACACTCGTATTTGCTACTACCCTATCTGTCTACGACAACAGTTACACAATTTTGTGTGTTCGTAAATTTTTCGAATTCGACACGTCCGTTGCGTCTCGCAGTCGTTTGCATCTATTATTTTGATCCTCGATATCGGGATTACTTTCCGATAACCTAGTTCCCGTTTTTTCCCCTTTCTTTCCATCGATAACGACGTTTCGATTACCTCGATCCAGGACCTTTACGTATAGCGCTCAAATTTCCTGTCGGGTAGTTCAGATCGGCTTTACTATGGTCTTCTAATTGTTTCGCAGGAGCAGCTGGCAGAATTGGAATCGGCATTCGCAAAATCTCATTACCCGGACATATACTGTAGGGAGGAATTGGCGAGGTCTACCAAATTGAACGAGGCCAGAATTCAGGTGGGTGTGTTGCATTTCACCATTAAAAAATAAAACAAAAATTGACAATCTAACAATTCTTTATACTAAACCTACCTATACATGAAACAATTGTATATAATTTTTGAATTTTATATAAGAACTATACACAAACAACTCCATTTTAATCGTCCATAATCCGATGACAAACTATATTATTTACTTTATAGTTCAACTCTACGTTTAGTCTGTTTTCGAGAGTATTCTACCGAAACAATCCTTTCTATCGAAGGAGAAACTAGTTTAAATCGAGATTATGGAAATTTCATACTTTAAATAGCAACGAAAAATACAATATCAGTTAAGTGACTTAACATACTTGCTTGTTTTTTCAAAAAAATTGTATTTAACATCATTTTTCTCTGAGAAATGATCTGGTAACATATTCGGTAAAATTAAACGAAAATTCTATTACCGGTGCAACTTTTTTACTTGGCTTGCAAAGTATTATAAAGACTCGCAAATATATATTTTCCGTCGTCTATATTTTTGATACTGACTCACGCTATAATTGAATGAAAGACGCATGTAGGGTGATGAAATGAAATTACAGGCGCAAATGTCGATTCAGGGCACCCCGTGTCTTTCGAGGGTTTGCAGAATCGATCAGAGAGAACAGTGGGAGTTTCACCGAGAGTTTTTGATACCGGTATCAAGATACCAGTTACAAATCTAGCAAATTTATCGACGCAGAAAGCAGAAATCAGAAATTCTGTGATTAATCGGTCTGACCTTTTCAAGGACGAAGCTATAGACGATAAGTTTGTACCATCTTTGAAATTTACTTATTTCTAGCTTCGATTCTAATCATTTTCAAGACGACTCATCAAATAGATAGGCAAACAAACAATCCATCATTGATATCCAAGTTAGCAAATATTTCGTAATAATTCAGTCGAAACACGAAACTTCAACAAGTAGACAGCCAGCAAATTCGAGGTGGTTTGAGGTGCGGTTTTCGAGGGCATTAAAGAAGGATGGAAATGGAAAGCATGGTGGGTCTGTACACCATCCGCGTTATGTTCCCTCTGCAGAAGCCATGGGCCGTGCAGACCCCCGAATTCGGAGCGGTACATATTAAAACAGTAGCCAGTGCGTTTCGCTCTTTTGATATATAATGCAGGATGGCGTTGTTTGAGTTAAAAGCCCGGGAACCGCGGCGACTTAACCCTGTTAAACTGCGATGCCAAGTAAAACGCGGTTTGCTTTTGCTGGCTGGCTGTAATTCATGCACAAAGTGTCCAGCCAGGAAGTGACTTCGCCAACGCGCCGGCGGAGACATTCGAACGAATTCGTTTCATCTGCGAATGCAAAAGCGACTCGGCTCCCGATGGCTTCGTTATGAAATGACCGGTTCTCTTTAAACTGATTCCTGATCGAATTCCTTCGTCGAGCTGCAGTTTTGCCGAGCAGTTTAAGGGGGAACGGTCGAATTCCAACTGAATCAAGTTTTTGGGAATTGGGAGGGGGGGAGGGGGTGGGGTGGAGGTACCACACTGGGAGCTCAAATATTAGCGCGTTGTTCGTGATTTTTTTTTGGCGAGAAAAATTTTCTGAATTTTTGTTTAAGTTTCGGAATGTTTAAAGTACGCGTTAAAGAGTAATTGGTGACTTTTTTTCATTTCATTTCACAAAGAAACTTTTCAGATGTCAACAAATCCTTATTGGCAAATAATGCTAAAGTTATGGCAATCTGTATCTTGAAAGATGGACGAGAACTTGGAAAATATATACACAGGGAAATATTGGCATATAACGAACACAAAGCCTGCGAACACAAGGTACCGTATTTTATTTGAAATTAAACGGATCCTAGGAAAACAGCAGTTGAACGGAATTGTTTTCCATGATACAAGCATCTTTAATGTAAGAATCGTGGTTTCTAGCAAAGTCCTAACGTCTAGTTTCTATAATGTAAAGTTTCTATAATGTACGGGAATATTGGTACATAATGCATTTTCATGGGGCTATTATTTCGCTCGTCGGAATTCTTTAAAAGCTCCCGCGCTAGTTATGGCATTTTGTATCTTGGAAGATGGCGACACGCGAACAGGGTGCTTTCGGATGAAAGAGAAATAGGTAGGGAACATCGGTGGCAAAGTTGAGATGAGTTGAGGGGGGGGGGGGAGGGAGGGAGGGAGGGAGGGAGGACGGTTGGGTGGCGCTGTACCGGAGGCTGCCATTATATCTGAGCCGCCATTTTAAATTGAATTTTCTCCACCCTAGATAGATCTGAACCGTCTCGGTCTTGCCGAGGTTCTTCCTTCGCTACGAGACGTGGGGTAAGAAGATAGGGAAGAGAGTAGAGAAAGTACCGAGGGGAACTTCCTCCCTAGGGTTAGGTCTCTGTCTTTTTCTCATCTTTCGGACCCCTCTATTGCGATGAATATCCTTCAACCTTACACTCTTGACGAGTAGCGTCGGCGAAATTTTCGCTACACTTTTTCTCGCATAGATACTTTTCTTTACACCGGTTCTACTATTCGTGGACAGTTTGTTTAAGGGGATGTTGTAGTCTAGAACGTCAATTTTCAGTTCTTTTTCAGGATTCTTCTTTTTTAATCTATAAAGAATTTTTGTAAAGGGTTTTCCACACACATTTATTCCCATTTTAAGAACGTACACAATCTTTTCCAGGTAAAAATAATCAAAATTAAACGCAGTGCAAATGATCTCGTACAGTCTCTCCTGAAAAAAAGTACGTTCGGAATAATTATGAAATATTGAAAATTCAAAGAATGGCAGAATGCATATTTACTTGTTTTAGTGAAAATATTACTCCCCCATACCGAAAGAGTATTATTTAGATAAATACGATCGAAGACAAAAGTTGCATGTCGTAAATGTGCAATTCCTTGAGAAACATTCCTTAGAGAAACGCGAAAAGTTTACAAATTACTGGTAGAAGATGTAACGAAAACGTCCGCGTTAATGATAATGATAAAAAAAAATGGGGGGTAGCATTGTGGTAAGAAAATAATTCTCGAATCAC
This sequence comes from Hylaeus volcanicus, assembly GCF_026283585.1. Classification (NCBI taxonomy): domain Eukaryota; kingdom Metazoa; phylum Arthropoda; class Insecta; order Hymenoptera; family Colletidae; genus Hylaeus; species Hylaeus volcanicus. The sequence goes on from NC_071982.1 coordinate 518,814, forward strand.
CGCACAAGAAATCCCATTACGCCGAGGAAAAAGAAAGGTGAACCCGAGCCCCGATATTGAGTTAGCCGAGTTTTCATTCGACCTTTTTACTTCGATTCGACTTCCGATCGAAGCCTATCTACTGGGCGTTTTACGAGAAAATCGACTTCCTATTTAAGAGGAAATAAGAGAATTCGCGGAAAAAAAATTAAAATTGTCCATCCATGTTTTCTCTTTCATTAGGCTGTTAGGAAAACAGAAAAGGATGTTAAAAAATAAAACTAATCTGCAGAACCTTTATTGTATTATTCGTTCATTTATTTATTTATTTCAATTCATCATTCTATGCACGTAGAAAAGTCTAGTGCTTTCCTCAGTCCGAATACAAAAGCTCTGCCTGAGATTCAGCTCCATGGCCATCGGTCCTTCGTTTCCGAAACAACCACTCGATATTATCTCAGGACTCGCGCGAAAACGTTACAAAGAGAGGATCTCCGCTAGAAAGTAACTATTATTCCCAGATCCATTTTCTGTCTGTACACGGGTTAGCTATCAGAGTGCAGAGTATTCTCTCAGGCGTAGAGGAGGATAGTTTTCTGGGTCGTGGTCCTCAAAGTAGCAGACATTTTGAGCTGTTCTCCCCTCGAGAGCGAGCCTGCACTTTCGCTATCCCATCCCTCGCACTATCTTCTATCCTCCTCTATGGGAGAATGTATAGTTGAAGTAAGAGAGACAGAGGGGGAGGGGTAGGGTTGGAGAGCACGGTTTATTGAATTACGAACTCTTAGCTTTCCAGTTCTTGCAGGGTGCGCGCCTTAAGGGACGCGCGCTAGTATGTTCTCAAAAAGCTCTCCGTAGCAGTCGCAAATAAAAGAACTCGTCCACTTTTATCAGATCCACGAGAAGAGGTCTGTTCTAGCCAAGTAAATGCATCATCTACGTGTACAGACGAAGTATGCGCAGATCATAAATCGACGACTCCGACACTGAGAATATCTTGAGCTTAACGATAGCTTTACAAAGATTTCTTCTCAGACTTGTGTTACAATATTCAAAGTCGATTTTCTCGAAAACAAAGTCTGACGTGAACAATGTTTATTCTATATTTTCGACTTATTTTTTCGTGTAGAATCACCCCCTTTGCGCTTGGACCACCAGTTACCGAACACCCTCTATACTTTTCCAATGATTTCGTATACTTAATGATTTGTGCGTTAAAATCCGAAAGAACTTGGCCAACCTAATAATACTATCGCACTCGTAGCAAAATCTGAAGCAAAGGTAGCCAATGTAGCAAGCAAGACTGTCAAGTGTAGGTTCTACGTGTAGGTTGATTCCCATAAAGTTTGCATTTGCATCAATTTTTTACGCATAAATAACGCTCGTCTGAACCAGCTATAGCGACGAATCCTTCGTTGGGTATGTCTTTTATCTCCCATCGAGCCCGCTGGCGTTCCTCCCGCATAGAGTTACCTTTATACCATAATTTTTTCAGGGCGGAGACTCCCTCGGATGGAGTAGTTTACATATCGCCATTTTATATCTGGCAATTTCCATTGTTTCGCGGGATTAGCAAGCCCCATATTGGGGGTGCCTGAACCTGCCACCAGCGATTCTCTGGCATCTACTTACATTGAATCCCTGAACGTCCTGCATCCCTACTTATCCTTTCCGATTCGTTTCGTCCCCCTTCGGTAGGTTCTTACCGTTCTCCATCAGCCAGCCTCTCTTTCCAACCAACCCCCCAGAAAGAGAAAAGCCTCCTCTGGCGTGGTTGGGGTCGGGTTGTTTCCACCCTCGTGGTGACGTTACCGGTGCCCTTTGATTGGCCAATGCCACGGCTGTGACGTCACTTCCAGCTTTCTCATTGGCCAACACGTTTTATCGACATTTCTACTGTGCACCATCTCCCTCTCTCTCGTTCCGAACTTCTCTCTCTATCTCTGTCTCTCACGCATGCGCGCGTACGCCATTACAAAAGTGGGTGACACAAGAGGGTGGTCTGATCATGCTTACCCCTCTTGCTCCCTCTGCTTTATCTGCTCTTTTCTCCAGCATCGCTCTGTTCTTCCATTTCCATCCCTGCCTCTCCCGTCCCCCTTCTTCTATCGCTTTTTGTCGTTTTCATTTTTTTTTTCTTTTACCACCCCCGTCTCTCTATTTGTATTTTCTCTTTTTTTCCACCCCATCCCTTGTACAAACGCAGCGTTTCCCGAAATGCGTCTCGTTGAAATACCCGCGGCTATGGTTTCGCGTCCAAGACACAGGGAAGGGCGAAATTCTTGTTTGAATGAACATCTCGTGTAACGAATAACAGATAAATAACTTCGAACGAAATGATAATTGATAGCGTTAGTGGTTTTTCAAGGACGAGAATCGTAGGAATAGAAAGTATTGTACTAACAATTTTGTGCGAAAAGTGTTTAGAAAACGCAAGAGGAAACAATAAAGTAAAAGCAGGGTAGTAAAAGTGTACAGTAAAAAAAGTTGCATATTTCTTTTCTATATCGAGCTTCGAATCAAGTGTTCGTCAGTAGTATATAATAATATTTATATGTATTATTCGTTACTGATAAAGTTTACACGTATCATCATTATTTTGAACTGAACATGTGCAAATTGTAGAACAAGCGAGGCATGACGCATAACAAATTGAAACTCTCATTTCAATGCATGGCACGCGGGGCAAATTTGCATTTAGACCGTCGATATTAATTACTAATCTAAATAATTGTAGTTGATGTGTTAAAACTAAGTCGCTTGTTTGCCATAAAAGGTAAAATAATTCACAATTAAAACAATAACTCTATTCTTACTTAAATATTTACTATATAAATTCATCCAACGTAAAATACTGTAAACATAAGAAACCGTTTAACTTTTTTATTTATGACGAGATAAATTTACGACGAACAGTATTATTTTTCCCTTATTCTGCTAACGGTATTTCTCGGCGCCAAATTGTATTCCGAATAAAATGTGTTCCAAATAACTCGTGTCTTGTTCAGACATTTTTGTTGTTGGGGTGATGCGAATAAATTACTGTATGGAATAGCCTCGATCTAAAAGTCAAAGTTCAAAGTATTCGAGTATGCATTGACGCAAATTGTATTACCCGTCAAATATAGCGTCGTTTCGCTTTACTCGCACTCTTCGATGCAAGTTTCTATGAACAAAGTCTGTCCCGAATCGATAAATAAAACAGCCTCGAGTAGTATCACGGAAGACAAGTACTTGGACAATTAAAAATTCAAACTATACAGCTTTCCAATATTTTGCAAAGGCAAAAAGCAATACGTATACTAGGGTTTATATATATTTTATTTTAAATTGCATACCAATATTTGTCGGTATAATCCTAGGACCACGAACGGATGAACATATTTTTCAAGAATAAAAAGAGAAATAAAAGAATAGTACGTAATGTAATTTCCGAAACATTCATGTACAAGATTCTAATTAAAACTCTGTTCTTCTTGTGTTAATAGGTTTGGTTTCAAAATAGAAGAGCGAAGTATCGAAAACAAGAGAAACAGCTTCAGAAAGCTCTGACTCCAATTCCTGCGTGTCAAGGTGCCATGATGAGGAACATCTACCCTGGTGCTAGCAGAGGTTATCAACCGTACCCTCATCCTCATAATAGCATAAACGGAATAAATCGTTACCCTCAGGTGAGTTTACAATTTCACAACAGAAATACTAGACAAGACTATTTCATAAACTGACTTTCGTAAATAGACATAAATAGACGCGTTACGTGTTATTTTTGCAAGTTTCGATTTCGATTGCTCGAGCGACAACCGATACATCAAATCTAGCAGCCAACGGTATCGTACCCCAACGGATGAATTCGATGCGTTTCTCGTTAATGATTTTAACCGAGGTATTAAATTGAAGTGCACCTGAGCGTCCGGCGCATCGCTATCGGTCGATGTTCCTAAATTGCATTTAGACTGATTAGTTGGGTCGGGCGGATTACCGAATGCCTACTGGTTTAATTAAGCCAATAATTCTTCGAATGTGCCGATTTCCCAGCAAAAAAGCTCCGACGTCCTCTTAATCGATCCTCGAGTCCCTGGTTAGAATTCCATTGCGACGTAATCATTCGCCAAAGTTTGCTACTATCAGACTGCGAATGTTTATGCAAATTCATGTATCTAAAGAGACAGAACAAGCATCGAATGATTGATCATACCTAGAAATTTTTTATTTCATACTGAATTTCCATGGGAAAAATAAAAAGTTCGTAGCGATAAAATGTTTAAATTCAAGAAAAATAATTTATAGTTCGAAATATAGTTAAGTAGTGCAAGTAAACGATTAATTTATACACGGATCTGTTCCTGCAGATGGGCACAACGTCTTATCCAAGTATGACACAACCATTTTCCATGTCGCATTCGGCGTCGAACATGTCGGCAGTTACTGGTATGAGACAAGATGCAATGGGTGAGTACGCATAATTATTAATTACAATAAATAAGAAAATTAACTCTTTTTACACGCAACGTGTAATAATTACGTAACGAACAAACTTACGGTGAATTTTATAGGAAACACATGTCTGTCTTTTTTTAGCTATTTCAGTCAAAATAGATATCGTAGATATTAATATAGGTTCTAGAGAGAGAGAAATGAACGAATGGACAGGATTACTGGTGTCTGTAATAACGAGACACAAAGCGAGAGAAGCGCTCTGCTCGCGAGAGCAACTCTGTATAATCTAATTGGTCAAAACTTTAACAATGTTTTATGAAAAAACGGTTCGTTTGCGATATATGGTTCCTTTTGAACTCATTCTCTTGTCGAGTAGAATACACAGACGCGCGCAAAATTTTATCTGCCATTTCAGGCACTAAATGAATTTTTCAGTAGATTTTTTAACACACTTTCCCCGTGGATGAAAGGATCTGCATAATGCACGACAAATACTTTCTTCACACTTTGTGCAGCACGTAAAGTAACATATAGATTATTGAATATTTAGAATATTTCTATTAATTGTTCATCAATATTTGAATCGAATAATAATTATTATTATTTATAGAATTCCTTTCGAGGGTGATTATAAAATGTTCATCAATTATATCAGCCTGCAACAATGCTATCAGTAATACGAAACAGAACAAGGAAAAATTTAATCTTTGCTATAAATATTAAATATGGCTGAATAACCATGAAAAGTATGTCTTTTAATTTATTTTACGAGCATTTTCCTTGAATCGATATGTACATGTGATTTGAAATTAAATATTTAGCTACACGAACAAGGAAAAATTGATGTATTAATTCCAAGTATTAAGTTTGTTTAAATAATCGAGGAAAGTATATCATTTAATTCGTTCTACAAGCGTTTTCTTGAAAATGAATTGAAAATGAAGATACATCAAATTGAAAATTTTAACCTTTGAAGATGTTTTGGGCATTGACTCGAAATTATCAAATGATTTGGCAAAAAGGTATGCCGGAAATGACGGGAATCGGACATCCGTACAAACGTGCGTTCAGTACAAGACGTTCTCTCTATTTCCGCTCCAGCGCCGTCTTACACCATTTCCGGCACAAGATGGAATATCGCTTCTAAATCGAATCAAGACTATTCGCGAATAGGCTGCTTTGCCGCTCTTCGTATAGACATCCACGTTGGACCGTCGGGGTCGCGTCGGCGTCGGTCTTTTACCAATATCTAAACGTCGCGTAACGATTTAACGTCTTAATGCGATAGCAAATCGATCGATTAGCGGTTACGAAGAAGCTCCTGGGAAAGTCTTTAAATCGAATCACCTGATTGCTTTTCCAGAGAAAAGAAATTTCGTTTCCTCCGTTTAACTGTAGCTGATACGGAAGCCTGGACGAACTACCCCTGACCTACTCCCTATTTCCGGTTCTTGCACTAATTCTAGGAGTGAAGATAAACATAAATGATTTAAAACAATGTTACTCAAATTAAAGACAATTGAACATGGAAAAAATACGAAAGACTCTCCCGAAAATAATGAAGTACGCATAAAATATGAAACACGAACGCTACTAATAGATCTTATCGTCTCATTTTAGGAATGTCAGCGGAGGACGAATGGTACAACAAGAGCATCTCTGCTTTAAGAATGAATACAGCTCATCACCCGAATCTTGCTGCTCCTATGCTACAGTATCAAACATAATTGTAAACGTTACATAGGTGGGGCTACTCGAGAAATTCACACAAGTATTTGAAATGCAAGCACGTCTTCGTTCGCACAACTCAGCATTGCCAAATTGTGTTGTCGAGGAAAGAAATGAAATTAACGAAAGAACAATTATTTCAAGGCACCACCGAGATGACGTAGGGAAACGGTGAAATGGAAAATCAAATTAACGCGATTCTCGTGGCGCTTTTCAAGAAACGAAGAAATCGAATTACCAAACAAGCATGATACGCAATCGTGCTACGGTTCCGGATTTTGTCAGAATTATTTGTTTATTGATAATTACGATAGGAAGAGGACAACTCTGGTTGATAAGTTGAAGTTAGCGAGACATTGTCGAACATTTCGTCATACTGTTAATGCTATTTTGGTAAAGCTACTTTGTTAATGACGCAATATCTACAATTAAATATACGTATTCGCACGTACTCTACGACTATTAGTGAAAATCTTTATGTACACGAATTCCATGTGTATTATACAGGGTGTAAAACGAGTAATTGCCTAGGCTTTCATGGATGAAGTAACATGTGGAAATTGTAGAAAATACGTTGAAGGACATGCAAAATTCATATCGATTCTGAAATTCAAAGTCGAATCTTTATATTCTTGGCTAATCTATTCGATAATGAGATAAGAAGTTCGAAAGGAACCACACATACCAAAAGATTGTTAGTGTCCATTTTAATGTACATTTTATTATATCAAAGAAATTAGCCTTTATCTTCCGTTATCGTATCGCAGTAATTCTACAATAAACAGATTAATAAATTCTTATTTTCTGTACATTCAAAAAGTGGTAATATAATTATTAATTAACGAAGACTGAATCAGCTCTGAATTAACGAGCAGAATATGCAACATTACAAAAATGTATATCTCTCACGAATCTCTCGGAATCAGAATGCACAAAATCATCCATGAAATTCAAGAAAAATTTTGCTTTACACGCTGTCCAAAGAACAACACATTTTCTTCGCATTTTTTTTTATACTTCAATTAAACAGAATTTATTCATAGGATTTCGTGTTTTAACCTTCGACCGCTTGTAACATTAGCGATAATACATTCCATGTATTTTCGTCAATTATTCCAACTTGTTTTCGCTCAAGGATATATACAAGGATACATTTCACTGCATAATGAACGAATCCAAGAGCGTTTTCGTATAACTACACTTGTTCCTGGGATGTGAAAGTAAGTTTTTCATATTTTGTTTCAATGTTATCTTTCATATTATAGTACTGGTCAATAAAATCAGACATTAAGACGTTAAAGAGGTGTTTCTTGTTTCGCGATATGGTACGCGGTTCGAATACAGGGTGTCCTTTAAGCTCTGCATTGAAAATACCTGCATTGCTTTCGATGATATGGAGAAAACGGAAACAAAAGGAAAATGTTTTCAAGATTATTGCCGATTTGTTAATTGGGGTAGGATTTGTTTATTATCATAATATTGCAATAACACTACTATAACATTGTGAACAAGTTCCGTAGTATTATATTATTGTATAATTGTATATTGTATTATTATATTATATTATTTAACCTTTTAACTTGCTAATATCGTCGTATGGTCCCCATCTAAACCAAACGTTTCTCCTTCTGCCACGTACCTTCGTATCATTGAAAGCAACGGAGATACTTTGCGTACAAAGCTTGGAAGTCTCAACCTGTGTAATAATTAATCGATACGGATCCGCAACGTGGAACCCGACGCGCGCATGATCCACGCGATAATTCGTTAGTTTTCTTAACAACGATCCAGAACATTTTCGTTAATGGAGGGGGACTTGTAAATAAGGGCGAGATACATATACAGTGTACTCAACAGATATTCTAGCATATGCGATTTTTCAATGTCCTTTTAAGAATGTAAGCCATACCTACCCTTAGTGGAATATTAGGCATTGATTTGTGTGCTTATGTTGGCCAGAATTTTAAATAATCGGGGAAGGGAGGGTAGATGAGGGTAACTGACGATTCTTGCGTTCGAAATTTGAAGGGCGCCAGGTTTCAATCATTTCTAACGCTTATCTATTCTCTGATTGATAAATGAAATAATCGTTTTCTTTGCGTTTACATTTATCACAGAAACTTGACTCTACTCTTTCTATTCATTCGAAACGAATATTCTATCTACAGATTCAAGGAATGTAGTTTCTCTTTTTTCTTTAATATGAAATTTTCTTTTAAAATGTGTGTTACTTCAACGCCTAAGACTATCAACGACCAATACTTTGCGTTATACTTATTCGAAATACTACAACATATTTGAAATTAAAGGGGCTGGATGAATTTATGCATATAATTCTCTTTTCCACTAATTGTCGCACAAAATTGTGACAAAGGCATCGTTAATAACCGAGTTATTATAAAAAGAAATTGGAAATACGTCGGAATGACCGATTTGTTGGTTTTGGTGTTAAAGAACATAAAAGATATTTGTCGAACAAGAATTTTCGTTTGTTTAAAAATGGCCAAAATTGCCTGTTCTCCCTGGCGCCTTTCAGTGGTGATATTTGGAGTCTGTCCAATCAACAATCGTCTATATTGGTGTCATTTTTCGATAAGTGTCTAATCCATATATTGATCGAGAATGGAGTTGCAGACGACTGCATTGTTTTCATGTAGTTTCTCTGCGACCTTATTGCTAATATCACTCGCGGTGTTCCACGCGAAATGTTCCTAAAAATTTGTAACATATCACATGACACACGAACACACATGCACTTACACATACACGTGTGTACGGTACAGGAGCGCATAAAATGAAAAGAAAGAAAAAAACGTATACACTTTCACACACGAACACACCACGTATGTCGGGGGGAAAAAAAAGTTTAGGAGGCGTTAAAGATTAAGTGGAAATGCATACCGGGGGCGACGTAACATAGTTTTAAGCAAGGGTCACGTATTGTACGTATGTGTTGTACATAGCCTAAATAAAAATTACATTTAAAATTACACCCTGTTTATAGAATTTCCCGATTGAAATTAGAAAGAAAAGTATTATTAAATACCTTCAAAGAAGGTATTATCAAATTTTTATGTTTGAATGTTCCCTGTGACTCGTCAATATTATTCTCGTTACATTCTATTTAAGTAACTAACAAACTGTGTTTATGAGTAATATTAATGATATATATATAATTATATATTATATATATATATATATAATTGACAAATGAATATACGCTTCGGTTTCAACGCGATCTAGGGAATGGCATAACGTAACCAGCATTGTCCTGTACCTGTATAGAGTAACTACACATCAATAGATAGCCTAATCTTGCCCGTGAATCGTATTTTTCAACACATGTAAAC
>NC_071982.1:533307-578893 GCF_026283585.1 Hylaeus volcanicus
GTTTACATGTGTTGAAAAATACGATTCACGGGCAAGATTAGGCTATCCATTGATGTGTAGTTACTCTATACAGGTACAGGACAATGCTGGTTACGTCATGCCATTCCCTAGATCGCGTTGAAACCGAAGCGTATATTCATTTGTCAATTCCTGTCTTCCATTCAGGGTTTTTAGACAATATCATTCTGTTGACACGTCCTTTAGTTTTTATATAAACTATGGTATTTATTTTTATATGCACTTATAATGACTAGAGATGGTATTTATGGTAATCTTTGGCATTCCGTATAATCGAAAAAATGGTGAATCGATAGGAAGAATGTCGTCTGTGCTCACTGTGCGTTGGTCACTAAAGTATAACTTGGCATTGATGGCTGGTAAGGAATGTGGTACCTACACTAACAACCTACAAGTAATGCGATGTGAAAAGAAAATTGCTTATTAATATCATGGGTTGAGATTATGCTCGATTAACGACTTTCCCACAATGCTACGTATTATCGAGTCACGCTCTAGCAGGAACAATAATGTGCTGTATGCGTGCTATTTTATGATGTGTAACCATGCTGTGAGGTACACTTATTGTTATTCGTCAGAGCCTACACGGGGACGCAATAACACGGAAAAATCATTGAAAATACAGTAGAGCCTTCTGTATTCGTAGTAATTGGTCCGAATAAGGAAATTTTCGGATAATAGAACAAGCACTTGTTTCACAGTTGCAAGTCAAAGTATGATGAGAATAAGTAGTCGGAATTACCGGTCGATATTCGCAATTAAAAGTCGGATTTGACAACGCAAGAGAGAAGAAACCCGTTTGAAGTGTGAAACCTAAAATGTAGACATTTTGAAAGAATTAAAAGTGTGTGTCCCGACAGCTGTGAAAGGGTGAAACACTTCGCTTTATTGTTCATCTATTGGACAAGATTGAATAAGAGATCAATCAATTACACGGTTCAACTTTAATCGGTGTTGATTCCGCGAGGGTGGGGGTAGCGTAATTATAAGTGGGATATCACGATGCGCGGTTCCCGCGCCGCTCAGTGTACACCGAGAAGTCACCGCGGTCGGATGGGAGGATTAGATTGCGAGAAGTAAGGCGCGCGCGCAAAAGACGTAAAGAGGGGCGAGAGAAAGAGTTGGCTTTCGGTCAGTAGTGTGTCGTGCAGCGAACGCGCGCGCGTCTTGGCTCGAGTGATCTAGAAAACGTATCGAACGTCCGGGTGTATCTCGGATTGCAAAATTATTTCGACACAAACGCCATTTGTTTAAAATAATTTCGTCAAAGTTTGCAAACAGTTCACACCTCGAGCCGCGCGTCAGTGAAATCTTCTTTATGCACCGCGCGCCATTCTACCGGATTTCAAAATTCGTAAGTAGCATTACATGTACTTCCTCGTGGCAACTATCGATTTTTATTGCGTCGGTTAATCCCCTCGTGTTCACATCTATGGATATTAATCTGTTTCGTTGTAAATATAACTAGATTGCAGAAATAGAGAGAATATATAGCTAGGAGTGGTTTCATAACTGTTTTATTACTGTGTACGTTGAAAAATCACACGGTGATCTGTGATTATTAGGACGTGATTATTATATGGCAGATTTGTATGCGTTTACAGAAAATTTGAATAAAACGAAACAACAAAATGCGCACAGTTATGGAATTACATAAAAAAATATTGAAAGTGAAGTAAGTTCTTATTTAGGTTCAATTTTTGTAGGTACGTTTACAAAGATTTAGTATAGTAATTATGAATAGTGTACCGATCGAAAGAATAATCTATAGAGGGTAAATTATACACAGTTGTATATATAGTTAATCGTGCAATAGTAATATCAATTATTTAGTACATTAGGCACGAAATGATTAGGATAATTATTATTTTTGTTCAGCTGGAACAGCAGTTATATTCGTAAGAATTTCGAAATTAGTATAAACGTTGAAAGACTAAATTCAACGAATATGTACGCGAACACAATCTTAATTCTCGAATACAACTGCAAGAAATTCAAATTGCTAATAAGGTACACAAAATATTTTGTTGATGGTGCTTGACATTCAAGACTTTCGAGACACTAACGAATTCAATCTCGTTAAGGCTATTTAGTTTTCAAGATTTCCAAACGTTCCTCTGTAACAGGTTTCATGTATGCAAACTAAAGAAATATTCAATTTAGACTTTCAACACGTACGTTTCAAATATTTTTTTATAATTTTTTTTTTATATTATATATACAAAGAAATAGTCCTATGTAACAGAAGTATGTATGTACATTAAAAGTTTAATAATAATTAGTTTCTTCCGTAGTTGGGTAATGGTCAAATAATTAACAAATAAAGTAGATCATCTTTCTGGTCAATTAAACGTGTGCTTACGTATCGTTCTATCTACCGTGATATACTTTTGATTGACGACATACTTGCTAATTACTAAGGTACCCCATAAGAAATGTATTATTTTATTCTACGCTTTGACGTAACATTTCTTAACGACAGCACGATAAATCTCTAATTATTTAGTCAGTTCTGTCTTCCAACACTTTCTAAGCACTTTCTAGTGATATGCAACTTTATTACTTACACTGAATAATTGCCCTGTCGTTCTATTCGATGTCACCTGGACGCGTAAAAATGTAACATTATTTATTGGGCACTCTAGTATGCAAAATGAAGAAAAAGTATCTATTTTACGTAGTCGCACGCAATTTTCAATTGACTGTTGTCTGTTGTACAATTTTCGATTCTCTCTTTGCATATCTGTTGTGTTCGTTTCTATCAGCCATTCCATGTACATACAGGTTTTTCGATTCAAGTTCAGTGACGCGTTAGGTAAACGACAACTGCGTAGGGCTACGAACAAAGGAATCCTCCAGAGTCAATGTTTGGAACACTCATTGTTATTCGTACACACGAAGAACATGTTTCTTTGTTCGAAATACAAAGTCTGAACATATATCGATGTCTTTAAGTTATCAATTTATCTAATAATTTGTCAGATGATGTTGATAATCTTTATGATAAAGATAAAATAAAGAAATAATAATTATTCTAGATAAGAAAGTTGTATTATCAATGATCTTTTTGTTTGAAAGAGTTAAAATCTGTATTAAACATTTATGCGATAAAAAATTGCAATTTATCTGATTATAATATACAAATCAATGTAAATAAGACTATCAATCATTCTAGATAATACAATTTCATTATCAGTGGGGATTATGCATAATCACTGCATTTATATTTATCACATTCACCATAACAATAATAATGTTATGGTCTTGATGTGTTTTCTACAAAACCTAGAAATAATACGAATCTAGTATTCAAAACATCTGGAAACATTATTATCTTCAGGTTTCTTTCTTTGAATACGTAATGCTCCGTACACGTGCTTCTACTCGACATCCTCTTCATCTGAATGTCCTGTGGATTTGTATGGGGAAAATGGTGCATTAAAAATTCTAATGGCGTGCATTTATCCAAATTACGTCTGAATACCAAATACCATGCTACAGATGAAGTACGAGTACCTAACAATTACTCGCTACATTATAGCACTCGTGGCTTAACACATTCAGCAAGACTTTTTGTAATGTCTATTGCAATGAAAGTATAATTCCTTTTGAGAGGTGTGTCGTCTAGGACTGCACCTGCATACGCAATTCACAATGAATCACAACAGGAACACAGTCTTTCAATACAAGACTCACAATTGTCATTAAACATTGGACAGTTCTGCATGAAATTGTCAGTCAGTGAATCCTTGTAAATATGTTTAAATCTTGTTTACTTAAGGTCAAGTTTGCAGGAGAGCATTGTAGTGATTTTTATTGATAATTTCAAACTTTTTAATTCAAAATTAAAAACAATACTAATACATTTGTACTCTTGTTAGTATCAAGTATAATATGCAACGAATGAATGGATAAGTGGTTTCGTTAAAAAAAAAAAAATTAATAATCTCACAAATTTGTTTAAAGTGATTTTAAGAGAAGATATTAATCGCGTGGAGGTGTGCTCCAGAAATTTCTAGAAATATTCTAGAAATATTCTAGAAATATTCTAGAAATAGCACAGTGCAAATAACGATATCGTTGCACGCTTCGAATCCACTTAGGGACGCAAATATTGCGCATACATGTGTGTACTTTGAGTTAAAAAGGACAGCTGCGAATAATATCATAGTAGTACTATTTGACGTCATTTTGCAATGCTGTCCTTCAGAAACGATGCTCTTAGTCGCGCTTTTCAAGATCTGAAGACGAATAGACACATCCAGATGGAATCATACATTGTGTTCCACCTTCCTTTAATGTGCAAAAAAACAAATGAATGCGACAATTTATTAATAAGGCCTAGCAAGTTGCAAACTTTTAAATCAAGAATCACGACTGTTACGAATAGACTTGGGACGCTAACTGTAATCGTATAATTCGTATTGAAACGATTGAGGAGACGAACAATTTACTTCTGTCTGGTCAAACGTTTAATGTATTAAGCTTGGCCAAATGAAAAAGTTAGATGGCTGGGGGGAAGTGATACCAGCAACGAGACTCGTCACTCTCTACCTCGATGTTTCTCAAACTTGATCTCTCTAAAGGACTCGTCGTTGAAGGAAATCTTTTCGAAATTTTTGTATATTATAGTACCCTAAAAACAGTTACGAATTTCAAAAATAAAATACGTCGTTTTTTTTTTCAAGTAGTTATAGCTCCGTCAAAAATTGACCAAACTGGATCGCCGAAGTTTAAGGAACTACAAATATACTGGTCTGATGAAATTAATCGTTTAAGAAAGTGTATATGTACTAGGTGAAGACTTTTTTCATGGACTTTTCCTGACGTACAATATCTCAGAGGAAGTTTTGAATCCAATGTGGATCCGGGGGTCTCCATGAAGTTACTTACGGCGGCAGTTTGTGACGTCACGGTGAGAGAGAGCGAGAATTAAGTAGGTTAGGTGCTTCGGACATGGGACGATCGCCTGTTGGTCACGAAACATGGTCATGGACGATTCGTTCAATGGATGCCTGATTTGAAACTGGTTTCTTGTAAAAAAAAAAAAAATGTCGTTTTACTAATATTTTCTAAACGTACACCTTCAGATTATATCTACGCACGGTGATGATGCTTAATCTCCTCAGAGATATCGATACATACGCGTACGTTTGCTTTTATAGAGAAATTACTGTTAATTACGATCGCGATACCTTTTACAATTGCTTCATGAAGCATTAGAATTAGAATTAATTTAATTAAGATAAAAATGACAAAAATTGATTGTCTATAGATTTAGACCAAGAAAGTTTAAAATCTACAGCTCTGTAATAAGTCCGATTTGAATTTATTGATACATTATGAATAGGCATCTTTGGCGCATGCAATTAATTTCAGTGCTCATGATGATACGTGTGAATACAAAGTTCTCTCGATACCATTCTAATATCGTTCGATTTAATTTCATTCAAAGCGTTTCGATCCTCGAATATCAGTGATATAAAATCGATAAAAACCATTAAGAATTTGCAGCAATACATCGATGATGCAAACATGGTACACAAATTTTCGTAAATTTTAATTTTTACATCGCCAGTGTTCGGGAAACGAAACATTTCAGATCTAGATGTATGTAGTAGTCTACATCTTTAGGACAATCGAGGTTTCAGCAATAATCAAGGTCCAAGCGATCAATTCAACGATTAACTTTACACAGTATATCCCTGTTACTGTTACTACTCTAATTCTTCCTTGTTACTCAACGACCGTCCACTTGTCGACACCGTGCAATAGATGACACTCTAACGCAATAATCGAGGTTGATACCGTGTACAGCATTCCTCGACTGTGAATTTTCCTATTTAAGAAGGTGTTGTTGAAAGAATGGTTTATGCTTTTCCCACAAAATCCTTTCCCTTTTTCCCATCCTCCATTTATCGCCTTTTATCAAACTTGGAACAATGCATCTCAAAACATTCGTGCTCTTTACAAATACGTTACATATAGTTTTATACCACATTCCCAACATTGTTTAGCTTCCTGTCTTTATTTCTGTATCTTGCTGTAAACGCTGATCCTTACGTTGCGTCAATGTTTTTCAGGAAGCGTTGAGCACTACTTTTTTTCCGATTACTTTCGTAATAATGACTTGCACGTGACAGATTAATTAGTTCTCGTAAACCACGCTTGGATATATGCAATCAAAAATTTGTATTTCATTCATTATTCATTATCATCGGTTATATATTACTTGAAATTAACCTCGTGTTGGTTCGTTTCACCTTCGATTTTATAACTCTGGAACGTCATAACCACGCGTCGCCTGCGCCATGAAATAATCCATTTAACATCGTCGCAAGCAAGAAGCTCGTCGTCGAGCTTCTATGCATCCGTCAGTTGACGCGCTATTCATATAATCTCGTGCATACATGGCTCAAAGAATAATTGTATTAAGAGACGTAAACGTCGGCCGAGACCTTTGTGCACACAGGCTTTCGCGGGATTGTCAAGTCTTCGTGAGACGTTCTTCCAGTTCTTTCATACGGAAATACATATCTCCTCGCGATAAAATATTTTCTTGTTCAGGCTCTTCACTCATCGTACGATCTTATGATCTATGATGCATTAGGTACACTTTCCGGAGAGATTTCCAATGACTATTATTCATAATATCTTCTACTTTCTCTGGGGATAGTTTTTGTTGTGAAACTGGCAGCTTACTTTGTGGAAACTTACAATTAGATAAGAGTTCTGACTTTGTTTCCAGTGGTTCTATAGTTTCTGATCGATTAAACCTAAATTAATTTTAAATTAATAAGAGTGAAAGATGAGTTTTCAAAGGGGGCTTTAGGATTTGGTTTTTTAATAACAACGTACATTAGCGAAGCCGTACATCATTTATGTTTCATTGAAGCACAAAATGTTGAAGCTCCTTTTGTAGTTTTGTTTTTTTACTAACATCCAATTATTTCTAAAGTTATAACAGTTAGAGAATAATTACACCACTCGATACAAATTTTTCAGATGTTTATAGTATTATTTTTGTTTATCATAAGATGTCAGTCAATTTTAACGATAGACAAACTAACGTCTGAGGAGAGTATTAGAAGTAGTAACTATCTTTATCGATAATGTGCTACAAATTATACATTCAAATGTACTTGTCATCGGGTTAGAAACTAGCTACATAAATAAACAGTTAAGAATATGCATTAGAAGAGAAATATCATTTTAAAGAGGGTATTTCCAAAGCCACTAATATCTATATCAGAAGAGATGATATGTGGACCGACACTGATAACTTTCTAACTGTTACCTGTCGCTCTAGCGATGACTATGACGGAGTATGGACAGTTACATGCTTCAAACAGGAGCCAGTGGAAGTGACAAGTTGTACATTATCGGCGTATACGTTGCAGACTATATTTTACGACTGGAACGTGGATAATGCTTGCATAAATATCCAAATGGCAGTGAAACCATTCAAGCGAGCCTCGGTTAATGTTTGTTTTTGTTTCGTACGGACGGTAGACGTTGTCGTTAAAAATATTCTATCATCAATCCTGACTCGACAACTAATAACTGCCTTTCAAGCTTTCGTGGATTTTAGTCTAGCTTGCTCGCTTGCTTTCACTGTTTCTAATTACTTATCCCTAAAAAGGACAATTGCTATTCGAAATAAAACCAAATTAAGACATTTTGTATTAGATATATACATTGCATTTGCTCTCAGTTCAAAGACCATATATTCAATTACTCGACAATTATTTCCATCGAATATAACGACCAATCGAAGACAAATTTTCTCCCATTTCAAATTTCCACTTTATCAACACGTTGAGTGCCACATCAACCATACATGGGTGACAGAACTTTTTACTAGCTAAGGAGCTAAAAAAATTCAATACCGATAGCGAGACGTTAAATAAAATACATTCGTGAATAATTCGTTTGAACGATGCTGCGAAATTAAATGCTAGTTCGTATTCCGATCGCCTCGAAATAAAGCTTTAGCCGCGCAGAAATTTTCACGAGTATCAGTTTGACAGTCAACGTGCTCCAATAACGAAACCAGTCTCGAATCAAGACTATCGAGACTCTCGCTAGACTCCTACTCGGAGTGTTCTCGTATTCCAGCACGCTGGCGTTGTTCTCGTCTTGAACTGTAGTTTAAACAATTCATTCCGTAGTTGGGACTTGTCACCGAGTCCGACAGATGTCTGTGGGATGATTTCTTTCTGAATGGGCACGAAATGCGAGCATAGCCCAAGTGTCTTCTTTCAGCAGCAAGGTCCCTGGGTGGGTCGAATAACGGTCAACCAACCGCTTATTCCACTTGGCTGTTTTCCTCGTTCCTACCGTTGGATTCGTTACTCGGACCTTCGGAATTCTGTCGTGCTAGAGAATTTCAAATAGGCTCGACGCGCCGTTATTTTATTGACAGGATCCGATCAAACGCGTGTCTTTGTCTGGTCGAGCTTGTTGAACGTAAAATTAACGACCACCGTCGAGCGGCGAACGATTGGCTGAGCGGAAAATGGAACGGTATGCGCTTGCCATTATTTCATGAATTCGCTAACCTGTTTCTGTGTTCGTTGTTATCGAAAGTGCAAGAATCTCGCGCGAACGTCACCCTAAACTCTCTGGCATCGATGTCCGAAGTGTATAAGTCGGAGAAAATTAATTTTCGTGAAATATAAACTTGTAGCTTTTTCTAGCGAGTATAAATTTCTAAATAAATAGTTTTCCAGTATCGTAACTTTAGGTGAAGTCATCTTATTGTTTCTAGATACGGTGATTCTTATTCTTTTTCTGAATGCATTCCAGTCTCGTTCTTTTTTTAAAAATATGATAAGATTGCAATTGAAAGAAGATGAAAAACAGTAATATAATGCAAGCTGGCTTCTTCTTGTTAAGACTGTATTTCATTCAATACGAGATAAGATAGAGTAGTGCAGAGGACTAATTTATACGATAATTCCGAGGAAACTCAGACACGGTACGTGACGTTCGATAGCAAAAATTCACATTTTTAGTTTATGATAGAATTCGAGACGTAGCGTTTGAGTCAGATAAATACGTGATATTTGGTTGTTTAGATAAGAAATGTGTTTGCAGAGCTACAATGAAATGGTTGCACCTTTGGAATTTATGTCAAAAATTTTGCAACGTCGGTATTTTACACGGACCAAATATCTGAGCAATTATTTATGCTTGCTGCGGATGGATACATAGGCATTTTGATATTTCTTCCCACGAATAGGCGTGTATTGGCCTTGAAATTAACATTAGCCAATCCTCCGTGAATCCACAATTTAAATTTTGCAAATCACAGCAGTACTTACAGCACATAAGTGAATATTCAATTTCCAATCCATCCCACTATTCTTCGTCGCCATTAATTTGCGGTGAAAGCGTCCATATAACAAGGTCGCTCGAAAATGCACGGTATTGGGGCAAGGAATTTTTGAATAGCATGTAAAGCGATAGAGTCGAGAGGATAAACGACCAACAATCGTTAAATAACATACAGAAGCGACTCCTGTTACTTACGAGAAAAAATTCTTAACGAAAAGACGAAAAATGGTTCGAAAGAAAGCGATCCATTCACGTTCCATTTTCTCAAACATATTCTTCAAAAGAATAATTTCATAAATTGAGTGAAATACGTCTCTGAGATTTTGATTTCCAAACAAAAATCGTCTTGGACCATTTAATGGCACGACTTTCCCAATTATATGGTTGCACGTGACTGCAATCATCTACTAGTGTTCTTACGATCTGGCCATATATCTTCCATCGAATATATATTGCTGCAATAATCGAAGCTTCGACGGTTGTTGCTTGAATGACAATTCTCAGTAGGTATTTATCTGTGACCCACATAGGAGTAACAGTAATTACAGGTGCCGTCCAAAATTTAAAACACCTGCTTGCTGCAACGACACACCTATTTACGAAAGTATTTATCGACGCATCGAAATTTGCGTGAGGATCTACTGACGTTTTACTTCTCCTTTCGCTCCTCGTTAATTTCTAAATTCAATGATTCGAATAATAGATAATATATACATACTTTATCTAAAGAATGTATCGTGTTGTTTGTTGCAGTTAACACCAAAACGCCGAAGGTAGCATGCAAAATCACAAATGGGTCGCAATGAACATCTTACTCTTTCTCTTCATTGGCTCACTACATACTACAATTGGCAAGTACATGATCCATACATTATTAAACACTAAACTTAGACCTAATAGACAGCTCGCATCAGTGAAAAAATGAAAACACCGTTTTTAGTGCTTATAATAATTATGCACGATTTATTTGTGAAGACTTTATTCACCCTTTCTGTACAAAATTATTTTCTTTGGATAAAGAAACTATTCTTCAGCTGCCTCAAGTGTCGTTAATGACTACTTTTATTTACTCTATTCTTCGCTAATGCGTTATACATAGATTGCATTATACCATTCACGTTACCGATAGCCAATCATTTGTATTGAAAATGGAGCGAAACAATAGCAACCGCGTAACCTCTTTTTCTGGAGAAAGTACTTGAGATTAGCATTCGGTACGATGATTCCAATGTATGACTGTGTATTACGCGATTCTTCGAGACATGCTTATTATAGGATATTTCGAGGGTAACGAAGCAATTATATCATTTATTCCAATGGCTATCATAAGTATCTACCCTAAGTAAATCATACCGATTTCATGGATTTTCTTAACCCTTTCCGAGTTTGGAAAGCACTTTATTTGGTATGTTCTATAATTTAGTTTTGCACATAAAAAAAAATCATAATTCTTTCTCACTCGTTTGACATAGATTGTTTCACATTATAGACTTGCCAGTAAAATCTTGTTTCTGTTCTACTTGTCGATTCACTTTTACAGTATCACTTTCAATTAAGTGTTTCGTCAAGTTATTCGTTCTCAGTGAGAATACAACCTACTTTATATGACAGAAATGAACATGCGAGCATGTTCCGTTTCGAGCATACAGAAATATTAGCAAATTTTGTTAATAATGTACAATAATAGAGTGCATTGTTGTGTAGTCTTAAATGAATTCTTTCACTGAACAAATACAAATATAAAGAGTCGTACCGTAACTAACGATTAAATAATATACTTGCAAGCATTTCGTTGATAATTTTCCAGCGCACGGTTATACGATTCTATAATAAACAAAACTATATGTTTCGTACAATCTACACAGAATTTGTTTATATTAAAGAAGTGTAAAATTGAAAAAGTTGAGAAAATCCAGAAAGATACACGCGCAAAACGAAACACAAAATTATTTCTTTGTAATTCTCAGCCCCCATAAATTATTTACGTACGTCTGATATTTCATCTGCGTGTGTGTACAAAATCCTTCGTAAACATGTACACCGTATCTACATGTACAAGATACAAATACGTGCAATTTACATTTTGACTTACAAAACAGAATACCTTTACGCGATAGGAGATTATTTATCTATACTGTTTGTCGCCAAGCCTCTTACCTGTTGTTGTTTTTGTTTACATCATAGGAAGTCCTATCCGAGACAGGTTAAAGAGGGAAGCGGAAATAGCCGCGACCAACTGGACGCAACTCGCGGACGCATGGTTCGCTGACAGAGCAAGAGCCGCAGAAGAGAAGGTGGACATCGTTACCATTCTACCACTAAACGACAAACTCAGGGACCTGCCACCGACCGCAGAAACCGTTCTCATCAATGGCACCAATCCGAATTTGCTCGCAAGGGTATATCGTAATTGACATCATGACAAGGGGTTACACCACTTTGCCCACACGAATTTTCATGCTTTCTCAAGAATTTTTATTGAATCGGTAACAAGATTTTCGCGCCTCTACTTTCTGAGCCCAAAACTGCCCTTACACCTTGGATAATGATTTCTAATTAACGGCATATCACTTTCGTATATATGGAGAGTACTTGAAGCGAAAAAAACTTTTTTTAAACGACCAAAGTGGTGTAACCCCATAAACTATACAATATACTTTATCTACTGGTAATCTATTTATATGAATTTTAATTAGAGTGTTTATTTCACGAAATCTATGTTGAAACAATCTGGGATATTCATTATTATTTAACGTAACAATATGGAGGGTAAATATTTTTATTTAAACCAGGATTATAAGTAATTGAGTATAAAGGCGCGGGAAAACGTTAAAGTGATAATTAAACAGAAAAAAAAAATAATAAAACTACTCCATCAGATAATGTTTCTCTGAAAACCACGTGTGATACACTTGATCGAAAAGAACTAATTAAATGAGACAGCCTGTAGACGAAGTTTACAATCATTTTGCAGAAGAACTAGGTCGTAATGGAATATATCTTGAGTGATACCGCGTGCATTGTCCCTTGAGAGAAGTCGTTGGTTACAGAACAACGTTTATTGTCGGATTGAAAAAATTGTATCGATAATCGTGAAACTTTCGCGGGGGAAAGTCACTGACATTGGATGGTGCGTATACTTGTAAACGCGCATACGAAAGATACGGTATATACTGGCATCTTCGTCGATCAAGTCGGTGAAAGTATTTCGGCACTAAAAGTGAGAGTCGGCGACATCGTCTCGTTAAACATGAAAAAAGTCGGAGAAATACGGAAGAATCGAAAGATAAGCTTCAGATATTTCACCTCTGGAAACGAATCGACTAGTACATGTCTACATACAGTATGGACTTTATGTAGTTGTCATTTAACTATGCGTACCAATCTACGATTGGATATTAGGATAATCGCTGATTAAGGATCTTGCTTGTACAATACAATTTAAATTTGTATATTTTCTCTTGGTAAATTATCCACAGTCGATATTAATGAAATAATATTTAACTGCTTACTAAATGAAATATTTTGACAATTTATTCTTTAAGCATCTGTCCTTGAGTATACTAAAGTGCAACAGATAGAAAGTCAATGCTACGAAAATAACATGTGAATGCACTTTTGAATAACGAGGCAGTTGTTTGTCTGCTGTAATCATCGATAACAGTATTCGCGGATTCCTGTTTTTTTTTTTTTTTTTTTTTTTTTTTTGAAAAGCCCAATCTTAAAGCTTCTGTAATATAACGAGAAAATTAAACATTATTTGTCAGTATGGTTCATTAAACTGTATTCGATATACAGGTTGTCTCATTTAAGTTCTTTCAATATAACTGATTTTTTTTCTTGTAACAAATTTAAATACTATTTCGCCACTTTTCTGGTATGTTTGGAAGTTTTGCAATGACTTGTGTTGAATATGCAAAGTGACTTTTAAAAAAGAAAAACGCGTATGCTTACAGTATAATTACTCTCGGATGTTATGGGACATGGAATCTGTGCAGTCGAGCGGACATCTTTCTGGATTCGTGAATAAAGCGTTAAGGTTGCTAGACTTGAGGCAAGTAATGATGGAGGTTGAGACGTCTGTAATGTCGCAAGTATCTTGCTCCGCGTGTAAAATTGGCGCGGGACTTCTTCAACACTACATAAAGACTGGCAAAAGTGACGAAGAGATTATGAACAGTATTTATCAATTTTGTATATCGCTTAAAATCCAAAGCCCTCGAGTCTGCCAAGGAGTGACGTTACTTTTTGGGGTAAGTTTTATATTTAATTAGTACAATTCATTATTTTCAATATTTCCCTTGGAATTATTACGGAAACTAGTAAAATGCAAAAGTACGATTGTTACTCTTTGTACAATTGACTGAATTTTTCTGTTATCGAATATAATAATTACCAACACGTGAATTGTAATGTAAAATAATAGCCGAGTATTACGAAGGTGAAGTAACTTTTGCGCCTGCGTGTTTCTGTCCAGGGAGAAGTTATTTACGTTTTAAAGCAAGTGAACATGGGCCCACCGCAAATCTGTAGTTTCGTAATTGGGGACGCTTGCGAGGACGCGTACAATCCTCTGCACGAGTGGGAGGTGGCCTTCCCACCGGTGAACAAACCGCCTGTTAAACCTCCGATACCACCTCAAGAAGGTGCGCCGACCTTCAAAGTCCTTCATATCTCTGATACGCATTTCGATCCTTACTACCAAGAGGGCGCGAACGCGGATTGTAACGAACCATTATGCTGCAGATTGACCAACGGAGCACCCCTGACTCCAGCCACTGGTGCTGGCCGATGGGGTGACTACAGAAAATGCGACACGCCAAAAAGAACAGTCGAACATATGCTCAAACATATCGCTGACACGCATACCGTGAGTAACGTCATTTTAATTCAAGAGCTTTATCTCCCAAGGGACGGAAGTTAGAAAACAAATGTTTTTGTCAAAGATAGAAACGATCATTTCTTCGTAAGTGAACCGGTGGAGGAGATTCAATAAACAACTTCATTTTCTTAACACATTCGCGACCTTGTATAACTGTTTATAAAAGTATCTGCCCACTCTGTAAATGGCACATAGCAAAAGTTACGTCTTGTATGTATTACATGAAATTTCACACACTTTTCATCGTAATTTAGGATATAGATTACATATTGTGGACCGGTGACTTGCCACCTCACGATGTGTGGAACCAAACGCGCGAGGAGAATTTGAACATTTTACACGATACGGTGACACAGCTCATCGAAACGTTCCCTGGAATTCCAATCTTTCCAGCTCTAGGAAACCACGAAACTGCTCCCGTTAATAGGTATGTCCTCTTACTTCGTTCCTGAGGCTTTGCACAATTTTTATCGATCTCGAAACAAGAGCTGGACCATGACGCATTATTTGCTCGTAAATTTTCTTAAGAGATGCCTTTTATTCAACATTTATCATTTATTTGTCTAAATTCTCAACAAATTCCACGTGCATCGCGTATAATCAAACTAAAATAAAATCCATACGCAGTTTTGGAAACATGCATTCTTTTTCAATCTGTAACTGTATTCGTTTTAGTTTTCCACCACCATTCGTTCCAAAAGAAAACGATATATCCTGGTTATACGACGCACTCGACACACATTGGAGACGCTGGTTGCCAGCTGGAGTTTCGCGCACCGTTCGAAGAGGTGCCTTTTATTCGGTCTTGGTGCGTCCAGGTTTCCGAATTATCTCTGTAAACATGAATTATTGCAACAACAAAAACTGGTGGCTGCTAATCAATAGTACAGACCCAGTAAGTGAATTACAATGGCTCATATATGAGTTGCACGGAGCTGAAATGAGTGGTGAGAAAGTTCATATTATTGGGCACATACCACCTGGTCATTCGGATTGCTTGAAGGTGTGGTCTCGAAATTATTATCAAATCATCAATCGGTTAGTAAATAAACCCCAGTTTTCACCAAGTCACATTCTACATTCAAGCTAAAATCAAATAAAAATGTATACATCAAAATTGAAATATGATTAAGGTTTAAATATTAAGATTTAGATATTACAATCAGATGTGATTCAAATTTGACAAACATACTTTGATCCAGGTATGAGTCAACTATCGCAGCACAATTCTTTGGACATACTCACTACGACGAATTCCAACTCTTTTACGATACCTCTGATCTTGGAAGAGCTGTCAGTATAGCTTACGTTGGACCGTCAGTTACACCTTATAGTGACCTTAATCCAGGATATAGAATATATTACGTTGATGGGGATCATGAAAAAACTACTAGAGTAAGTTGCATTCAAAATTTTAGGTGATTGGTCGGTGGTCTTTCGTTAATAATTCAAAAACGAACCACCGTCCGACATTTTTACAAAGGAAATTGTGGTTCAGAATCGACACAGCTAATAAAATGTTGTTTCAGTTAGTTGTGGACCATGAGACCTGGGTGATGAATTTAAAAGAAGCAAATTTGTACGACTACCCTATCTGGCATAAAATGTACAGTGCCCGACAAGCGTACCAAATGTCGTCCCTGTTGCCGAAAGATTGGGACTCTTTGATAGATAAGATGAGTAATGAACCGTCGCTCTTTGATCTTTATTACAAGTAAGTACCCATCATCGTTAGTGTAAAGTGTCAAGTGGAAACGTTCTCGAATGATTAGGTTTGAAAATATCTAGAATTTCTTACCAGTATATTATTATTAACAAGTTTCCTCGATGTTTCAGACATTACAACAAAAATTCCCCTGTAAGACCATCGTGCAACGACGAGTGTCGAAAAAGGTTGCTTTGCGATTTGCGAAGCGGAAGGAGTCACGATCGCAAAGCACTATGCCAAAGTCTCGAATCCAGGATAGATAACGAGACAAGAACAGGGTGGCGAGTTTGGATTTACAACGGACTATCTTTGTCGTACGTACATGATTGGTGGCTTGATTCTTACTCTGCCGTTAATGATAATAACTTAATCGAGGCATAATTTATAGATAACACTCTATCCTGCAAGTATTGTGCTTTACGAGTACTTACACGCAAACTTCTAACGAGAACACTTGGCGTATTTTTTCCACGTGATTTCTATATATATTATGCTTTTTCTTACGAATATTACTTACAGTATATACAATTTAATCGTGCGGTATACGTGTATTTTGTTTATATAAAGAATTTGCTTGAGATTATAGACTTATATGGAAAAGTAGCGATACATATGAAAACGCAGATTATTAGTAGAAAATTATTTACTTTTAAATAAGCAAATATTATTTCTGTCACTTGTACATTTACTCCACACTATTACTATAACGTTTTGCTTTTAATTGCTACAGTAATTCACAGTCAAAGGGTTAATTATAATTCTTTGTCAGTTACCAAAAATTTTTATCTGTGAATAGTTTCATACTTATTTAGTAATTCGATACAGATAATGAATGTTGTGATATAAAGTGAAAATAAGGAGCAATTATACAGGAATTTAACGGGTGAAAGATACTTTACTAATCTATGCACTTTAATTTACTGTTCCTTTACTATCTGCTTAAACTATCTATGGTCAGATTGATTTCTATGAAAACACACTAACTACGAAACACCTTTGTACAAAATATTACGTACTAATGTCTACTAAATATTTAAACTTGTGTAAAGTTGTTTTTATACTTTGCTTAAATTTCTTCAATTCACGTTCACTTCCTTCACCTGAGAATGTCAACTAATGCGTGCATGCAGAGTGCCATTTATGTATAGAGTTATAATATTATTATGTAAGATGCATACGTTATTTGTATGTTTCAGAGGTTTCTTTGCAAAACAAATAGTTCCATAATATTTCAGCACTGAATGTAACATTAGTACGTTCTATTCTTCTTGTAGGTATTAATCTATTTTAAAACTATCATACTTGTAAATATTATATCGATATAATAAGAAGAACGATATTATTAAGATATTTCTATATAATTATATAACATGGAAACACTGTAAATGCATATTTTAATAAAATACAAATCCTGTCCTATTTGTATTTAACTGAATCTGCTACGTTTGTAGGTTTGTAGGTTTGTATATATAATTAACAGTTTTATTTTTTCAGCGGTGTGGGGCATCACAAAGCAACTCATTTTTTGAAATTCTCAATGTGCTTGCAAAATACTTACTGTTAGTATATAAGTGTATATAAATTATATAATATAACGCTTAAAATAATTAGAGGTTCACCTATTCAACAGTTCTCTAAATCGTTCAGATAAATAAGTCTACGAGAAAAGATATGGTCCTCTAATTATCTAAGCAAAGTACAGCTGAATTCGTTTATGGGGGATGTGGTACTCTAACTGCAGTATATTTTTTCATTACACGCTTCTAATTGTACAGATGATGCATAAGGTGGTGGCGTTGCAACATTGGCGTATTATAGGTACGCAAAATCACTATCGATAGCATAATAAATCGGCTCGAACCATTTAGAATATTATTGGTAAAGTTTCATTTCGGAAACACGTGGTACAGAATGCCGTTACGTATCTAGTTTCATTATTACAATTTTTCAGGCGTTTGATGGCTCCTCGGCATATTAGAAACAATTTTTACTTCACAGAGCAATATTCTGATTTATCAATCATCTGTGATATATTTATGTATACAGGGTGTCCCAGAAGTAATGTAAGAACCGAAAATGGAGAGTAACTGAGACGATTCTGTAGAGTTTTATAACATTCGAATACCATAGGTCGGATGTTCTAAATGATTCAAGTCGATCTAAGAATATAGTAGTATATTCTTTTAAGATTATTGTAGAAAATAATTATTTCCCATTTCTTCCTTGCAGACTGTCCATTGTCATGGCAATTCCACGATTTGCATACAATTTACCCAAGTATGTGCTAGGTCTAGGATAAATATAGATAAAGATTCGCTGGATGACGTGTCGATGTAATTTATGACATTAAATTATTAAACATTTAAGACACCGATAATATTTCGGTGGCTAGGTGTTACAACACATACAATAGTATGTACATACCATGATAAAACAGTATGGTTTCATAACGTACAAGTGTATCCTTTCGGGTGCACGTTTAGTTAAATATGTATTTCATTAACGACAGATTTTGTACCGTATAATTTAATTCTATAGAAAGATTGACATTTAATTGTATTTGAAATGTCTTTTTTTCATTGCGATCGGTTAAATATGGTACAAAATCTTTTAGTAGCGCTGAAGATATTTGTTAAAAACAGGTTTCTTCGCTTGTATTCGTTTATTATTTAGGTTGTAGACATGACGTCTTACATTTACAAATCTAGATGCACCTGGCCGGAAAATTGTATTTTTATTTAAGTTACATTTTATTCCATTCTTTTCACTTATTTATTTCATTTGCATCAAGTTTATGTTGCAACATTTAACTTCCAAAAAAGAATCGTCAGGTTCGTTAAGAAGAGTTACAAATTGATTATACAGTATAGTACATACGGAGCAAGTTTAAATTCTCCAGAAAAATAATATTAAGAAATATTTTAATTTTGCCACTGATTTTGTTTTCTGAAACTGAACTCTTTACTTTTTCTATGCTTCTGTATTGTAGAAAGAATTCGATCAGTGGTTTTATTTATGTTACTTTAATGACAAAGTTTTTGAAATAATTGCGAACTGGTGCAGGTGGCACAAGAATGAAGCTAAATCAGAATTAGAATAATTTAAACATTAGAAGTAGAAAGCGTGATATTTGATTGAGATTATGCACAAAACAGCGTTGAATATAGTATATTGCATACAAGTTGACATACATTACATAGTTACGCGTTGAATTTATTAAGTCAAATTAAATTTGTAGGCAAATCCAATAGAAGTTTACGTTTGTTTAAATTCAAGATTAATGTAGACAAATTGTATTCGATCGTTACTATATTTAATTATTTTAACATATTTAGTACCTCATGCATTGCATTCCGTAACGTATTTTTATTTTTCTATACTTTTTGCATTCTATTCAGTTTGAATATATGCATAGCAGAATTAAATCGAAGGTCTGGTTTATAATCTTACCTTCTGTGTTAAATAATAAAAAGTACTGCAACTGTCCATGATGCTTGCTATTCAAATACCACTTAATAAATGCATCGATAAAACGTTTGCAAAACATATTACTTTCGTGTCCTATACATACATTTAATATACAAAAAATATTTTTATATACAATTTTGCTTTTTAAATATACACGATTAAGAGATACAACAATTTCAAATTTAATATTTCAATGAAGCACTATTTTCTGCGTTACATAATTTTTCAGTCTGTAGAATAAAAGTTTGAATCTTATTTGATTTAATACAAGTATAAAGTGTGATACTGTTTTACAGCAATATAAATAACAATAGGAACAGAACTCCTAAACTTTTTATTATTTATAAACGGGTGATTCAGTATTGGTGATAATAATCGTACTCATACTACTCCGTTGGATAATTCTTTTTAGATCCTAACTAGATAACTGTAGATATCGGCATATGAAATATTTGAATTTTTCTATATAGAGAAATTTGATATCGTTCATCGAGGAACGAGATTGATAATCATTTACATTACTCTAGTGTAGATTAAAAATAAATCGTAAGGTCAAGTTGAGATTACGTATGTGCAAATGGTTATCGATTCTCGCTAGTTGTTAGTTAATATCGTATTTTATCTAAATGTCTCTAAATATTCCCGTGCTTAACCCGCGGATAACTTTCGTCGAGTTTGACTTCTGGGGTCATTCGAGGCCATTGACCACGAACTTCAATTTTATCAGTTTTTAATTGGATGAATCTACAGTGTTTACAGAAGAAAAATAGTTCGCTCACTGTTTGCTAGTATTTCGCGAGATCAGTTGAAATTAAAGAAGTCCTAGGATTAAGACAAAATCTAGCAGACTTAGGATGAATTACAAAATCTTTACTTTTGTCCGTTCCCCATTTAATCATTGATTACTAACGCCACGTACAACTCGCAAGCAAAATAAGCACTTGGTAGCCTATTAACGTAATTATGTTTCATATCTTCAGTTATGCCCAGAGTTCCTCTGCGTTAAGAGTACATAGTTAAGAGTTAGGTATGTTACGAGTTCAATTGCGTTGTTCGAGTCATGAAGGATGCGAGTAATTATGACAATCGTGTATGTGAGACCGTCGAGTGTTTATTACGAGAATAATATAATATGTTTATTGTTTAACTTTTGTATTACAATTTTTTACGTCAACACCTTACCTCTCTTTAAAATGCTCCATCCTGTAATACTAGTTTTAGCTATATCTTACAAAATAATCATTCTTCTTTACCACGTATTAAATTCAATAATATTTTTATGATTTCGAGCACATTAGTATTACTCGATATTTATTTTATCTGTTACATAATATTTCATAATTCATTTAATACTGGTAATTACATTTTTTTTTTTTAAATCTACTGTATCGACTTCGGTTGTTCGGTTGATTATGGCTCACAGTTTATCATCCTTGTACATAGAGTGCGCCGCGAAGGTTCTCCACGAGGTCGATACTTCAGTTCGCATGGCACCACTTTGCTTCAGATGTTAAGTCTACTCTGTACCGGAGATAGGCAACATTTGTCTTCTATTTGTTTTCGAGATTTTTATTTAGATACAAATTTTACGACGTGTTTTCAATAAGTACGTTTAACTCTTATAAATATCCCTCAGGGGCTGTAGTTATGTTTGATTATGACTACAGTACGGGCTTAGCGATCCCGAGGTACCCGAGCTACAGGGGGATCAGTGGGGGCCAAACAGACATGTAAAGGAATTAATGCAAAACAATGTAAATGTGATATAGAAAAAAAACACATGCGTGCAAGATTGGTGAATTGTAACAGCGAATCTGGACCAATAGGTACAGTAACCAATGTCAAACAGATTGTGAATGTAAAGTATAAATGATAACCATTTGTCGTTAACATAAAAATGATACAAAATTCCGTCGATAGGTCTCCGGTAACAGCTAATGGCTGCAGAGAGCTGGTCGCCATGTTTTGGAGCGAAAAAATCTTTAGGTTCAGCCGCTCCGTGAGCGCTCACAACACAGCTTAGTAAGCGGTGGGTTTCTGGATGCAACCATGATAAGCCTGACTGTAATCGAGTGTTCTGATAAGATTTTCTGTTGAACGTCAGCTAGATGACGCCACTCTCGATCGCCTGATAGAACACACATTTTGTGATTCGGTCGGACGTTAGGTTGGTATAATACCAATCGCGTTTGTCTCTATTTTCGTAGAGGTCGGACGCGTGTGTTCCTGAGAACAAGTCCGCGGTGCTGCAACGCTCCAAGTCGCTCAGTACGGCTTAGACTTCAGCCGGACGGGGTCGGGTCTATCTTGTCTTTGGCGTGTGCGATAACGTAAGTAGACGAATTACTGACTGAAACTCTTCGAATTTTCGTGTCATTTTGTCGTGTCACGTCGTGCATGCAGTGACGTCTTATTTAATTGTGACAAATACCATTCCGCGTGTTCATTTTTCGCCGCGACAATTAATTACCGACGATACACCGCGACTGTGCAAAGTGACAGACGAAATTGGCCCAGAAAATCGAACCTGTTCGTTTGTGGCGGTGTTATGAAATACAAGCGGAATTTTTAGTAATATCGTGTAGGCTCACTTAATTGTGCACCACCGGCAAAATTAATCTGCGAGTTACCAAATTAAGTACGCAGATTGTTCGCGTAAGCATTTTTTGAAACAATATGGGTTTCGACCCTCTGGTTTATGACTCGTTGGGTATACGAAATTATAACTTAAAACAGCGTTTCTCAATCTGAGGTCCTTTCAGAAGAAAGATATAAAAAAAGAAAAGAAATTAGTCTACAAAAAAAAAATATATATATATTATTACGTAGTTTTTAATAATTTGAAGGCAGATACAAGTCTACTAATTATTTAGCATATTTATTCGTTCTCAAGTTTATTTCCATAGTTATCGAGCTTAAGTTAGATAGTTCCAAAACAATTTAAATTGAATTAACATGTTTTAAACGTAATTATATTTTTGAAAAGAAAATAATTTTGAAACAACGTTGAAACGCAGGAATTGAATTGTATTCTGTGGGGAGGGGGTTGTTGTTGAAAATGTCCTGTCCGAAAGGGTCATTGAAGGGAGAAGAATGATACAAAATTTATATTCGAATAGATACAAAAAATATATTAATTCTTGTACACCGCAGTTGTGGCATTCTGTACCTCTTGTAAAAATAAGAATTAAAATAAAACTGCACGTGATTCTTTCAGATTAGTGTTGTTCGTTGTAATTATTTCAGCGTATGGCAAGCACGTGAACTATTGGCGCCACAGGGAGACGCGGAGAAGAAAATTATACAAGCATTTCTGAAAAATAATAAAAAAGTTTGCTCTGTGACGCGTGATTTATAAAAGCGTTAAAACAAAGGGATTTATTGGACTTTTCAGAAGATCCTAGATATGTATGGCGTTTTAATTTTAAAAATTGTGATGATCATAAACGTACAAGACACTAATAAAAATGTGGATCCTTCTTACAGAATAGGTTATTTTTGAAAAGAGGAATTGAAAAGTCTTATCATTTTGCAATCTAAAGCTTTGTTGGCGTGACTCCAGGCACGCGCCATTTAAATCTCAATCAGCTGATCCTGTGGATGCGCGCGCACGCGTTCTCACGCGAGGACACGTGTCCATGTGTTCGCATACGTAAGACTTTCAAATGCTTAGATCTCGATAACAATAATTTTACATTAAAAAATAATGAAGGTGTTTCTTTATTTATATTAATGCGAAGTATCTGTCTCGAGAAGGATTCTATATTTTTCGTAATTTCCTGTACAAACATTTTTACAAAAATGAAACCAGCAGGATACGTTTCAACTCAATGGTTGGAAAAGTTGAAACCTATTTTACAAATTTTAATCAAATTTTTTAGGAGAATCTCACGAAGAATAATACAATATGAAAATATTTATATTTATATTAAGAGTCGATATAAATGTTAAGAGCATATAAAGAATTCTCGAGATGTTTTTCTTTTCGTTGACATAGCTCGTTAATGTGCATATCGAATACCAGAATATCAAATGTTGTTTATTAGCCAAAATGCCGCTCAAACGGTTTCCTCCACATGACGTTTGAGACGATTACGTAATTAGTCTATGTATCGCTATGGTCGTTGATCTACAACGTCTCTCGATGTAGGGTCAAAGATCGTCATCTTCGATGTCAATATTAGTGATATACCGATGGTTCGATTTCTGATTCGTCGAGGTGCTCCATTGATTTCGTTGAAGGGTCTGATTCGCTTTCACTTGACGTATTCTTCTTATTTACGATTTTGAAAATATTTTAATCTACTTAAAATCGTAGTAAACTTTCGTTATCATTAAAAATTTTGAAATCTATTTAAAAATGTCGTAAAAATTTCTATTCTCATTATAAATTTATCAAAGTGGCAAATTATAATGGAAAAATGGAAAATTAGGAGCACAATGATTTTATTGTTCAGCTTGCCCAGTGATGATGTTTTTCTAGTCGAGAATATATGCATCGCTTATTACGTCAATGTAATCATGTCATTTATATAATCTGTTCCGTAACAAACGCCAGCATGATTTTCTTTATTTTGACCAAAAATCGGCTGAACGTCTTTGTTTCTTATCGAGCCACTTCGACTTCGCCACCTTATTTGCATTTGCATGCACGCGTGACGATGCGTCATTTGACACTTAACGTTCATTGTATTCGCTTCGAGTATTTTACGTTGCTTTAGTTGGTACATATGTTCGAATAAAAATTGATAGTTTATATGTACCCAAAATTCACTTCCCTTTTTTAAAAAGTAATTACATTGTCACTTTATTTATGAAAGTATTTAGATATAACCATTCTAAAAGTACGATTTTCCGAGATGTACAGCCGCTAATTTATTGCTATTTGACCTTGATTGACCTTAATTGACGTTGATTGACCTTGAACGACCTTGAGTAATAGGTCGTTGAACTCGTCCTTCGAATAGAACATGCCCTCTAAGATATACAGCTTCTACAACAACATTTGGACACTGTCTCATGGTCTACACTAATTAATACATTGCTGATGTTTATGCAAATTCATGTTTCTTCAGATATACATAATGAAGTGAATTGATATTTTATATATTTTTGAATGTTTACAAATTCTCATACATTTTTCCACATTTTCATTTGCCATAAATGTTCAAACTTGTGTTCGTCCTACGGAGGATATGTGTATCTTTGGCCTTGAAGGGACGAGTTAGGGTACTTCTCAGTTAGAAGTATCGATTAGGTTAACGCCCCTTTTTCAGGGGATGCAGAAATTGTAGACCACGGCTACAACGATCTTCAATACCGTTTTCGTCGACTTCGTTTTCGACATCTCGCGAGCTCGAAAAACTGATAAATCAGCTGTTTTTTAATCTCAACGACGCTTTTAATATGAACGATCGATATCTCTCCCTCCCCCCCCCCCCTCTCTCTCTCTCTCTCTCTCTCTCTCTCCCTTTCATTAAATCGCGTTTAATGGAGTTACGACATCCTTAGGGAATATAAGAATGATAATGCGACTTATGACGTCACACACGTTTCAACGATTTCAAGTATACGTGCATTCATAGTAAAACAGTGTTTCTCAATTTTGTTAGACTCGTGGTGCTTAGTATTAAGGTTTAAAAGTTAAAACTCTAGAAATTCTGAGAAACGCATTTGTAAAATAATTAATTTCCTATTTTAGTTTCTATTTTGTATTATATATTTTGAACTAGTTAATCCTAATCGTACTTGTACATATATATGGCTGACGGTTGATCGTACTACATACTTGTACTGCGTTGTATCGTAGCAACGTTCGCCTAACGAGGGCAGAGAACTACGAATGAGGTGACACAAGTTGGGATGACAAAGGTAGTCGCGTGTGAAGGCGGTTTATGATACACGTTGTTGCAAACAAAAATATGATTGTAGTAAAATTGAAGGTTGGGCTCCATACAGACAGTGAAAAGTGAATGCGTTGTATCGAACTTCAGCAATAGCAATAGCTGGGGACTATATTGCGGAACATAACTGTAACATTATGGTTTACTTTTGTTGCATTAAAATAAAAAAATAATTTGAAATTAAATTTCATAAGGCACACTATCGAGAAAATTCTTTTACACGCAGCCCTAAACGCAACTGTTTCTGACCACTGCTCTCGGATCGATACTTGTTTCGCAGTTTCCAGTAGCCAATTTACACCGTGACGCAATGATGTATCGCGTGTACTTTAATTGAAATTCAATCAGGACTGTTCAGCAATTTCGATTTTATGAAGACGTACAATGGTTGTAGTAGGGGTTGATTAATTAACGAGTCCCTCTGCATGGGGTAAAAATCATCGAATCGATTCTAAGCTGAATCTAAAATAAC
Organism: Hylaeus volcanicus; assembly: GCF_026283585.1. Taxonomy (NCBI): domain Eukaryota; kingdom Metazoa; phylum Arthropoda; class Insecta; order Hymenoptera; family Colletidae; genus Hylaeus; species Hylaeus volcanicus. Next base: position 559,098 of record NC_071982.1, read on the forward strand.
GTATTAAATTTACTACTCTTTATTTTGAATTGTAGCTGAATGGTAATCTACGATGAAGAGATAGACTCGTTGCAATTGTGCAATGTTTTCATTGATTATCGCTATCGGTTATAAACAGAAGAAATCAGAATCAACAAATATTCTACGTACTGAAGTGTTCTGCTTAAACAAGTCAGAATCTTTATATGTAAAGAAAGACAGTAACTATCTGATTAAAAATCGGTTCAAGTACATTAATACAACATGGTCCGCCATGCCGAATCGTTTGCAACGTTGTGCCATTTACTTTTCTGACAATTAAGGCCGAAAGAGGTCAGTGTTTGCAGCGAAGTTCAAAGGTTTGTAGTTCGGGAGATTATCCAGCAGACGTTCAGCAACTGCGTAATCGATATACATATAGACATACAATGAGTTTTTCGCTTCGTGTGGTTTCTAGGTTGGACGCGATTGCTCGCAGACTTTTTCCATAATCCTCGACAAACTGAACGGGCAAAACACCGAAGACTAGTCGTCTGCAATAAGTTTACTTTGAATATTATCTTTCAAGCAAATCTATGCAGTTTACAGGACAACATTTCTTTTGATTCAGGTTTAATAAAATTAATTTTTTTTTCTTAAATTATAAGAATACTAGGTACCATCGGAATACAATATAAAAATCTCGAGTATTGAATAATTATACTTGCATTATATAGGAATCCATTCTATGGAAATTACGCAGATATTTTGTTGCTGCGTCCGTGACGTAATCGAAGCAGAGTTGAATCGGTAATTTCACGAATCCGTACAGGGAATGAAAATATTTTTTCAAGCAGGTGAACTGAAACGCGACCTCCGCCGTTAGCATTTTATCGCTATATTTTACACGATTCCGACAGTCTAGCCACGCATTCGACAATTGAAAGATCCACGGGGTAATTTCGATTATTCTTTCATATACGTTATGAAATAATAATCGAACTCTGATTTCGTCATTGCGTACGCATCGAATAGAACGGTGGCGAAATTTGGATCTGGGCCCAGGGGTTGAAGTCGATGCTGCTCACTGTGTCACGTTTAATCAAACAGTTCTATGACACGCGATCAAGGCTGGCTAACGACACGTTTCAATGGCTCACTTTGTATAATAATACAATTTATATCTTACAGTGTGGTCTAGATGTAGCTAAATTACCCAACCTCGTTCGGGATATGAATTATTCCTTCACTGCAACGATTCTTATTTGGCCAAGTATTTTTCAATGTTCTTTGTTTCGTTCATTGCGAATAATGATTTAATCGTAAAAGTCCCGTCGATATCTTTTACTGACGGCTATAAAAAAATATTGAAAATCGAGTCACAATTGTCAGATTAATCGGTAACCATGATTGGTCAGTTTGCAGAGTATCGAATGATTCACGAAAAAAAGGTTTTGTTTGCAAAAGGTCTGATTTATTTCCCGAGTTGTTATATAATATTGCTTGTTGTTTACTTTGTTTGGAATTCGAAATATTCAGCGACTTCTTACGCAATAATTCGAACTCGAGGTACACAAAGTCGCTATGTTTGCCTTTAGATAAATGATGCGAACGATTTCTTTGCAATTTTCTTGGCAAAATATAAAATGCAATCTCACAGAGCAACTCTGTGCACATGTGTATTTTGGCAGAAACATCAGACTCTATTTCAGAAATGGCAAATCTGTTTCGTCGAGGTGTAGGTGGTGTAGTACCAAATTCCTTTACGTCGAAGTGAGGTTTTCATATTCTAGGACACCCTATACACGTGTTATACACGAAATAATTTTTTGTTTGTTTTTAAATCGAATGCGCGCGCATCTTTCTACCTGAGTCAAACATTCGCTGTCAATTTGCTTTCTTTTGCAATACGTTCTTTCGAGACCTGTTCGCTTAGGAGAGGGATTGGCAACCTTTCTGGCGACAAGAGTAAAAATTCCATTCTACAAAAAATGTTTCAAACGAACAACTAAACTTTAGGGACCACCTAATATATTAAATAAATGCAGAGCATATGTAAAATATAAAACTGTAATATATGCAACTAGTTATGCACAGAATATATATGTACGTACATATATGTATAATAATAGAACAGATACGTAAAGCGTATTCGTGAAAATGCGAGTTTAAAGAAGAAATACGTTTGCACGCATAAGGGAATTAAAACATGTTTTTGAATAGTTTTCATTGAACGGACGAGAAAAACGCAAGAGTTTCGTTCTATGTATGTATAAACCTGGACAATTTTCTCCAATTATCTCTGAGAAAATTGTCCAGCGTGATGTATTCCAAGCTGTTGACGCTACAGAAGCTATATATGTATTTAGTGAATATCGTACGTTTCAATAACCTCGAGTGTACTTATCAGTTCGCTGGATCCCAAGATGTGCGCAATCTAAGTAGCTCGCAACGTACTGTTGATCTATGTACGCCGCGCGTACACGTATTGCGTAAATCTTTCTGTCTGGTGTCGTCCAATCAGTATCACGTGGAAAATCTTAATGGGCTGCAGTGTAAAGCTGTTAAAGACTTTAATGAAATTATAAACCCAAGATCGAGATAGCGATCTTGATTTCGGCGTCAATTGGGAGGCAGTTTTTCATTCAGGAAACGTGGACAAGGTCATCGAAGAGGATTACGCAATAATCTTTGAGAGAACTACTAAGGTTCGAATGTCAGATATGTCTTAATGGGCTTCGGTTAATCGATTCGCGTCCTAAGCTTGCGTGAACGTTCACTAGTCTTGCTTACGTGACCAAAACCTTGCTTACACTCCACTGTAATTCAATTCAAATTTTACCTGCGATAGTGCACATGAATTATTTGTCATAAATAACGGTGAAATCGAAAGAAAAATATGTCGTATTTTCTAAATACTTTATTACTGATATTTTACACATTTTTTTCCATTCGTACATGCCCTCGTACATTCTCTCATACTTGCGCTCGCCATAAATGCATAAACATCCGCAGTCTAATGACGAACATTCGTACTATCGCAAAATTCCGTGAGCAACCATGACAAATATATTCGAGGAGACTTTAACCGCGTTTTATTTATTTGTAAGAGACGCGTATCGAATAAGAATATTAACTGCAGAGACGATTCGCGGATTCAAAGTACGCTACCGAAGGTCGTGGGACGAGTGCTTTCGTATTCAGATCTGTTCCGTCATTGTATTTAACTTGCAAATCAATCGAACGCCATAACTCCAAAATATTTTCGTACATAGGCGACGTTATCGGGTTACGAGTAACATTTGCTGATCTATATCGCTGCGGGCTATTCAAATTCTTCGTGACTCAAACTGTTCTACGTTTACAAAGCGACTTACGATTGATCTAATCAGGCTTTCGTCTGGTGCTGCTTTGCAAATATTTTCTTTTTCTACCAGAGCGTGTTTTGAGTGCACATGCTTTTCGTTATCCCTACGATGTAATTGTCTATTTTCAGATTTTGTCTTATTTCGTATTCATTAATTTTATTTCAATTTTTTCAATTTTTTTCTATTATATCAATTACTTCAATTTTTTCTTCAAAACATTTGAAAATAAACAAAAAAGAATTTTGAGACTCAATCTGACGACCAAAAGCACGAATGTAACGTGAAGATAATAGTAATCTAAACACTGCTATCGTTTTAACTGAACTGTCACATTATTATCGTCTTGCAGATTAGATTTTACGTATTACTACTACTTTTATTGATCCAAATTAAAATAGACCTGTGGATTTAAAGATGATATAACAATATTTTGTAATTATTTGACCTCGGTTTATATATCTTTGATATCTTATATATATATATTTTATCTGCGAAAATTAAACATTCTCAAGTACAACAAATTTGATTATATCAAACATCGATTGTTGCATAATCGAATACAGTATACTAAATGCTTTGATCACTAATTTCAGACGTCTTGAGTATTATATACCACAACTGAAACATGGAACTGTTAGATTGACGTCCTTTTAATCATTTTAACTAAAAATAAATTTTATTTCTAACGAATAGGGCCCAGAATGATTTTTTGCTGTAAGAATATTAGTTACAGTATTTTGCACTGACTTTGACAAACAGTACCAGCTGTGCATACGTTCAACCTAGTCATTGTTATCCCCAGTGGCCGATAACACGAAAATTCGTTCAACGAAACTGTTATTTTGTCTTCCTATCTTCTCACGATATGTTGTTCGAATGTACGATTTGTCGTCACGTTCATCAACCTCATCCGATGAACAAAGTCCACTCACGTTTGTCAACACTGTTTTTATTCATTTTCTTCTAAACTTCCCTCGGTCGAGTTAATCCGAATCGTTCGACAAAACCGGTTAAAAAATCGCTCACAAATACGCAAAACTACGATAATGAGCAATGAAACTTGGTTATCGTTTATCCGTAGTTATCGCCAGTACGCCGAGTTTGTCCTCGACTGAAAGCAGAGAAATCAGTTTAATAGCGATCCCTATAATATTGAATCGATTATGATTCAGCTGCTTTTATTTTACGAAAAGATATTTTCGAAGTGTGGGTCTCCGATTTTTTTGAAACTTTGCATACGTGTAGAACATTGAAAAATATTTCACACGTATCTTTTTATTTTGGACCGTTTTCGTCTTTAGGGGGGGGGGGGGGGGGGGAGCGACCCCTAAAAATTTCTAGTCCATTATAAAAATGTTGATTCTATTGTTAATACAACGAATGTTATAACATTGTGTTGTATAAAACTTTATATAAACTTTATTTCCTTCATAATTTTGCTGTATGGACAATGTTCATGTTGACAATCACCCTTTTCAAAGGGTACAAAAAACACTTTGTTCCGATTGAATCGCGTACAACGCTACACTCTGCGTATCTCTGTGCACAGAAGTGACAAGATTTGTTAAGCAATTGGAAATTTGGTTTGTTACAGGAACCCGAGAATCGCACCGCGCCGGACTAACGATAAGAAACGAATTGCAGCCCTATCGAACCATTGGAAATCGGTGAACCTCGCGCGGCAACAGGAACAAGTTCTATTCAGCGGTGTTCATCGATTAACAAAAAGTTGTTTTTTTACCGCGAAGTGATAATAAGGTGCTCGCCAAGAGGAAAGAGAGATATTTTTGTAACGAGTCGCAGAATAATTTAGTGACACGCGAAGATAAAAATATTTCACGCGAATATTCCGAGGCGTATTAAATATATGTAACGCGAGTGTCTTGAAAGAAGATCGAGTATTAAAAATACACGAGGAACACGGTTCTTCTCGAACGGACACGGGAAATATATTTTCAATAACCCGTTGCAAGTTTACGTTCGGAGAAAAAGTTCGTACCCGTGCAGTGCCGTCGACACGTTTCGGTAAAGGTGATAACCGTAACTAACATTGCCAAAAAATGTATTCCTCGCGAGCCAGAGTTGCGCTGATCAAGCACAGAAACGTGCTGCAAGTGTACAAAGTTGCATCGAGATTCTTTGGCAACGATGTCGAATTCAAGCCGATCAGGAGCGTCCTCGTCGCCAATCGAGGTGAGTTTTCACCAGTTTTTCTTAATAAATTTACCAGTAGCGTTTGGACATATAGTCACATTTAACAATTCTTTTCATTCTCATGACATTGCTATTATACAATATTTATTTTATAATATATACATTTTATCTTCGTAAACTAAGCATTCTAATTGTAAGAATAAACTGTAAATATAAAAAAGTTTCGTTTCAGCATCCCCTTTAAGCTGATATTTTTTTTTTAATTAATTTAACGAATATAAACATTTCTCCGAGCCCATTTGTCAAGAGTCAAAAGGTTAAAAGACAAAATTTGGTTCGATTATACAGAATATAACTATTCACGACCTCTGGCAGCCCTCGCGAACGTAAAAGGCGTAAATCACAAGAAGCAGACTTGATTTGTCGAACTAAGACGAATGATAACGCTCATTTAGTTGTGTCTGGCTTCGATAACGATATCCATTAATTTTCAATCAATGGAATAACATATCATCCCAGTATCGTCTTTTAGCGTCAGTTTCTACTTGGTGCAGCTTGCATGATAAAATCGATCCAAGTTTATTTTCCCCGTTAACACGTTGATCGCCGCGTCACCCACATGTGGACGACAGTGCTTTTTACTAAGGAACTAAATAGCATAATTCTGTAAAATTATAGAAAATTTAAAGAAAATTTGATCCGGTCAGGATTCATGAATTTCGATAATGTTTTAAAAGTGAATGCAACAATCGTTCGATTATGTATTCAGTCTCCAAAGATAACTTCTTTGGTATTTAGTACAGAACACGTTCAGGATCATAAATCTTACAGGTTCTACCTTCAAAAGCACTGTGTAATATTTTATGGAACAAGGCCGCGAGATGAATCAAACTGTGGTTTTTCTACTTTAGGATATAGCACTCAAGCGACCACTCTACTTAATTACATCGTATTCCTTAACATGAGTAACACGACTCGGGTGCATTCTTGTCTGGTGTATTTAATTGCAATGATATCTGTTACATTTCCAACGTACTTTCTGATTCCATGATTGAACATTACAGCCACGGATAGACAAACCTTAACGTGTATACAAAATTATGTATAATAATTTTGCATGAATCTCAACGTCGTAGTATAAAAATTTCATTGAACATTGGTTTTCAAAGTGAAGTAAATAATAAAAATCAGTATTGTATTGCCCTCGAGGAAAATGTTTCACGATCTCTGTTACAATTATAGTAGTATCGGTTCCATAAATAGAATCTAATCGCATTTATTTTATGTATGGAGATGTATTTTAATAGCATGAATTCCCTCTTCGGTTCACATGAGTCATTTCAGATAGACCTGTTTGACTACCTGTTGCTCAACATGAAAATAGTATTACGTTTGGAGGATTAATTCGAAAGCAATTTAATTTAAAGGTAAACAAATTAATCACGCAGAAAATGACCAGTCGAATTCCTCGAAGAGATAATCGTTAACATCACAGAATCGACTACTGGATTGCGGATAAGCAAATATTTGTCTCGATAGAACACTATCAATACCGAATGATGATAATAATCTTGCAGTTTCAAATAACCTACATTATTTATACATAGAAACTTACTGACAAAAGTATTCACCCACGCGTTTGGATTACCAAGAGAGGTTCATTCATTGTAATATAAACTTTATTTCGAGAATAAAATAGAAATACATTATTTATCTCAATTTTAATTTTACATAGGCAGACAGTTAATACAAGTATCATAAAAATCCATTAAAATTAATTACAACGATGCTTGCCATGACTAGCTGCATTTTTAATTTGGTCTTTCAACTCACGAGCATCAATTCTAATTTTACACAGGGTTATTCGTGACATAAAAGATTGTAATAAATTCTTGTGGAGGTTGTTTTCGAAATAAAAAAAAAATGTCACATGAACACGGATCTTATTCCGTGTACTTATATAACTGCAGCAGACCAAAGTTCTGTCATAATAATTATAATCTCTATGTGTATAGCGGCCTTCAAAGAATCAAGCTGGTGTACATTGAAGTAACATTGCACTAAACACGACAACTTTAGCATATTTCAAACAACGAGCGATGCTGTTCCGTAGGATGACACGAAAGTTGGAATACGTTGACTTTGTGTTCAAGTGACGCGAAAATTACCAAGCAAAATTCGATTATCTTATTGTCATTGAGCGGAAAAATATTTACAAGTAGAGCGTCGATCTCTGGACACGTACACGATTGATAATAAACAGATAATATCACAATGTTACAAGTAAATACCGATTGGAAAAATACAATTTTTCGATACGTAGATTATACTTGTGCGTAATCGAATATGTATATCAGTAATTACAAAACAATAGAGATAGGTATTGTTAGAAAATGATTAGACTGTATAATATTATGTATATTGTGAATCATTGAAAATGAAAAATATTAGATTTAACTACATGTCCAAACCCTGTCGGTCGATAAAGCGTAAGGGTGGAAGAATTCGTAGACAATTTCCTTGACAAAGACAATTTTATGTGTTTATTTCAGGTGAAATCGCTATTCGCGTGTTTCGAGCATGTAACGAACTTGGAATTCGCTCTGTGGCGATCTACTCGGAACAAGACAAGATGCAGATGCACAGACAAAAGGCAGACGAGGGTTACGTGGTGGGCAAGGGACTTCCACCTGTTCAGGCTTATTTAAATATTCCAGAAATCATAAGAGTCGCAAAAGAAAACGACGTCGACGCTATTCACCCAGGTTACGGTTTCCTCTCTGAGCGATCAGATTTTGCACAAGCGGTAATCGACGCTGGGATCAGATTCATCGGTCCCAGTCCGAAAGTCGTACAGCAAATGGGAGACAAGGTATACAACAATCTCTACACCTAAATAGTATGCTTCAGAATTTTATTTTTCAATAAGAAATACATAAATTATATAGTATATAGGAGAAACGAAATCCTAAAGCCGAATTTTAGTAAACCTTTTACATTGATCGACAATCGTTGTCTTTTGTAACAAATCATTAGGTAGCTGCACGTCAAGCTGCGATAGGTGCTGGAGTGCCAATTGTTCCGGGCACAGATGGACCAGTGACCTCGTCCGACGAAGCTGTGGAGTTCTGCATGAAACATGGACTTCCAGTCATTTTCAAAGCCGCCTACGGGGGCGGAGGAAGAGGTAGCGTGTTTTAACGTTAATTGCCTATATAACGAACAATTATAGTTTAGGGTAACGCAGTTTGTGCGTGTTTTCTGATACAAGTATTCCTTTCTTGCCTTGAATTATGAAATTATTCAGAATTAAAGAATAATAGCTGGCATACTTAATTTACATGGGACCAAGAGCGTGAAGAGATTAAAAATCTTCGTAAATCTAGCATTAGAATGAATCGGAAATTGAGAATAAACCATATTGCCAAATGTGTATTGCGTGTGTTAGTGTTATGATCGACATAATTTATGATTAAACATAGCAAAAGAAACGAATATCCTACATTTTTGTTTATGATTGTTTTCAAAGATATTTTACCCGAAGTGTATTAATGAAAAGTCGTCCTAAATATTTAAAGCAATTATTCGCATTTATTATGTCGTGATTTTCTGAAGTTTGTCGAAGGCTACCTGCAGTTGCTTCACCTGATGTGCATTTTCTACCTCGAATTAAAAAGTAGGTTAATGCGCTAGACGCATAATGTCGCATGTACACGGTTCTGTATTTTTAGCTTCTTTTTGTTTCCGGTTTCTTTTACACCGATGCACATTCACAAAGGAAAATTCTAGTTGTCAGAAATACTCCGTAATAGATTGCCATTCAGCTTAACCAGTCCACTTTAAAAATTAGGAAAATATATTTAATGATCGCATCAACAAGCCATCCAAGATGGCTAACTTTTCGTTAAATAAATTTCTTTGCGTGTATATACTATGTACTAAATATTACAATGTATTAAAGTGTTTATTATAATATACATTAATATTTCACGAACATGTAATACGAAATGTACTGTGCAGACTATTACAAAGTATTCGTTTCCCATTTTCATTCGTTTAAAAAAGTTCCTACGAGTTTTCACAAAATAATAAAGAATAATTTCATTACAATACTCTACATACACATTTAAATCTCGACAATAACTACATCATTCATTAGGAATTCTAAACCTTGACACGGTGACGCAAATTGCGACCTGGATTTCTTGTTTAACATGTTTAACAATTATAATAACGATTTAACCCGGTAAAGATGAATTTTCTTTGAAATTGTAGTAAATACATTCATAAAGAAAAGTTTAGTTAATGGAAATCCTTAAATGTGCCACGCAAGATAAAATGGACTTTAATGGTATTCTTCTACAGTTATCGCGTAATACGTGGATTACTAACTAGTTGATATATTTTTTCAGGTATGAGAGTCGTGAGGCAGATGGAGGAAGTGCGAGAAATGTTTGAACGTGCCATGTCGGAAGCAGCAGCAGCTTTCGGAAACGGAGCCATGTTCATTGAGAAATTCATCGAGAGACCGAGGCACATCGAGGTCCAACTATTGGGCGACAAAGCTGGCAACGTGGTTCATCTTTATGAACGCGATTGTTCCGTACAACGTCGTCATCAAAAGGTCAGTACACGATGGGGGCTAAGTACCTTTTAATTAAAGTCGTTCACAAACTCCCTTATTTCTACCACTTTTGTTACACGAATACAATCTTGTTACATGATATCTTAATCAAATCAAGCATTTTAATTTGATTCGAACCTAAGCGCACCCGAAATGTCAACGTGAACATTTTCTAATAGATAATTTACTCTTATTCGCAAAGTTTTCCAGGCGCCTCATTGAATTCTTTTTACTCCAAATAAATAGCTGCAATGAAATTATCCACGTATTCGAATTGAATAATTCTACATGAATCGATTCTCTTTTACTCGTACTTTTTCATGTAGTTTCAACTGCCTCCACGTGTATATTTCTCACAGAACGAGGCCAACGTTGCGAATGCTCAGAACGCGCGCAGTTAGAAAATGCCTGAACGAAAACATCCACTCGTTAAATCATCATCGACGCGTTACGTAGAGAACAAAGTGGACCCCGCAAAAGTCATTTAGAACAACGACCTCGTTTCCGTCGCGGTAAATAGCCGACCGTGAAATGTATTCTAAGCGCACTGACGATTATAATGTAATTTTTAGGTCGTTGAGATCGCACCTGCGCCAAAGTTAGATCCAGCGACTAGGAATAAGATGACTGACTATGCTGTAAAATTGGCGAAGCACGTCGGTTATTCGAACGCTGGTACCGTCGAATTTCTGGCCGACGAATCCGGAAACTTCTACTTCATTGAGGTCAATGCTAGACTTCAAGTGGAGCACACAGTCACTGAAGAAATTACTGGGTAATTAAAGTTTTGTATCCGCAACCTTGTTGAGGATTTCTATCAGCAAATATCTAAGAAAAGAGATAAGAACTTTCATTTACGCAAAACGTACTCTAAAAATACGTAGAAATGTTGTTTAATTATTTCTTCTTCTGAAATTTATTAATAAAATAAATATATGCAATTTCATTTCGAATTAAATAAAACAATTGAAACAATTAAAGAGAAACAAAATTGTTACAGAATCGACTTGGTGCAATCTCAAATTCGCATTGCCGAGGGTATGACCTTACCCGAACTGGGTATGACACAGGAGAAAATCATTCCTCAAGGTTTCGCCATACAATGTCGCGTGACCACGGAAGATCCTGCGAAGAACTTCCAACCAGACACAGGAAGAATCGAAGTGTTCCGTTCTGGTGAAGGTATGGGCATTCGATTGGATAGCGCGTCTGCGTTTGCTGGAGCCATAATTTCACCTTACTACGATTCTCTTCTCGTCAAGGTAACGTAGAATGTAAACTTGCGTATAGAATCGAACTTGGCTGTAGCGAGAATCAAGAAACTTATTTTTATGTATAGTCTAGGTTAAAGCTTAGTATCTCGAAGCACTGTTCATTTTTAATTTTATCATTTTTCGAAGCTCGGGGTGTTTAAAAATTGAAAAATGAATACAATATTTATTAAACACAATTATTCCAGAAACCAAAACTTTTCGTTCCTTTGGTGTCGACATCGCCTTTACGCAAAGTAATGCATTTTTCAACGTTTCCAACTGTGAAGTTCTTTTGCTCTTGCCTCATAAATATTCATTCTCTTCCTCGATGATCGAAAGTCATCCTCAACTGGTTTCCTGTTTAACATAGGCACAGACATATAACACATATACATAATCCAACCTTAAAAGTCCTATTACCCGAATGTTTAATCGAACACAAATGTTTCATTATGTCGGAGATATTAAGTTTGAATTGTTCCAATCGATAGCTATTGAAATAGATAGAAAAATACCTCACGATTATTCGATAAATACCTCGCTATTCAAAATTCAATTTTCAGTTTCAGATTCACCTCTGTTAGATCACCCCGTAACTGGACCGGTAATTTGCTTGCGGTATTAATACAAAACGCGTCTTTTATTTTCAGGTAATCGCCCACGCAGCCGACCTACAGTCATCCTGCGCGAAGATGAACCGTGCCCTTCGCGAGTTTCGCGTCCGAGGTGTAAAAACAAACATCCCGTTCTTGCTGAACGTGTTGGAAAATCAGAAATTCCTCAACGGGAACGTCGACACTTACTTCATCGACGAGAATCCGCAGCTCTTCCAGTTCCAGCAGAGTCAGAATCGTGCCCAAAAATTGCTCAACTACTTGGGCACCGTCCTCGTGAATGGTCCAAGCACGCCGTTGGCAACTGGAGCAAAACCAGCAGAAATTAAACCCCACATTCCCCAAGTTGCTCGAGGTATGGTATCGAAGCTTCGATCAAGAACAATTTTTCTCGCGTTTATCCGCGACGTCGTAGTCGAGTTTCGAATATACTCTTTCTCTGGGCTCGTGACGAACGTGATTGGGTGCAATTGTGATATAAAAAGCACACGGAGGACTGCTTTTCATGTAACAGTTAGCGAATTGGGTTCGACTTCATTTATCGTGCGTATTGGGGTGTCTACACTACCGACGTCTGTGTGGCAATGTGTTTATTAAACTTATTGTATTCATGGAACACTGACAAATCGACGTAGAAGGGAAAAATAATTTATTGATATAATTACAAATATAGTATAGTAGTGTCCATCGGGTTGAGACTTGATCGACATTGGGTGAACAAGGGAAAGAAATGATCCTTCGTAATGAAGATAACAGTTTTAAGTATACGATTTTTTTTAACCATTTTTATAACCATTAATATGTATTTTATTATACTTGGACTTACGTATAATTTATAAGATTTTTTATGAAATGTCAGTTTTCCATGGAACATGTAGTTTTAGAAGCACTGATCTAAATCATTTTAACCTTTTGTGGTCCCGATACAAAGTATCATTAAATTGTTTGTGTCATTTAACTCAGATTTAACAGGAATCTCATACGAAATAACATTATTTCATGGAGAATCATCACCTTCGTGGCAGTATCATAAATTATTAATAACTTGCAATTTGTACCTATTGAGAGCATTTGAGAAAAGTAGATCTCAAAAGGTCAAGCGTCATATTTCAAACGATACGCTTAGAGTTTGTATAAATATTTGTTTAAACACAACTTTTACTTATCGTAAAACTCAATAATATCATGTAATAACAATCTCTAACTACATTGTTACATTCATAATTCAAACTGATACTTAAATCACATTATGAAATAATAATTAATTCAAAATTAATGGCGTTCATTCATCAAGTTTTTCATGTCAATTTTTCTTGTAAATTTAGTTTTGCAATTCCAATTTAAATATTCTATTGGTTCCAATTTTAATTATTCCTAAATTGTTCGTCTAGAATGTAGAAAATAGATTTATGAATTATAACGGAGTAGTCAAAATTTGTTTTACAGTAAAAAAGAAATGATATGTTTAGAATTTCAAGTATGTTGCCAGAACGAATCGCGGTAGACACCCTATTAACTTGATAAAATAATTTTTCATGCTTTTTCATTGGGTTCGGTATCAATTACAATGGGTTTACATTATGTGACATCACTGCTGGTGTTTTCAAAATTTTACGACAACGAAATTCCATTAAACGAACACATATATTTCATATTTGTACACGTAACCATAAAATTCATTATTTTTTAACACGGCATGGTATTTTAGGTTTTTTAGATACTATAATTTTATGTTTTTATTCGGACATGGTTCGATGGAATATATTTGTAATGTGAAATTTTCCTCTTTGTGTTTATTAATTTGTAACATCCACTCGACTAGAGGGTTCTATAGTTCAAAGTGTTATTTCTCTATCACGTACATCCTGTTAAATAACTATCTCCGTCTTTTGTTTTTATAGATATAATGTACCACTGGTAATTATATCTTATTGTTTATCGCATGCTTTTATCTTTTCGTTTGGCAATTTTTTTAGACTTTGCTAAGCTTGCAGCTGCAGCAGAGAACGTTGATACAGACTTGCCAGGTATGCCTACGTTATATTGTTTCACTCTTACGTTATTTTAAGAGACTTAATTTTTACTTTGCTTTAAGAGACTTCATTTTTACTTTGATAATGCAAGTTACGACACAATTGAAGTTTGAGCAAAACGACTAAAATTTTACAAATTAACAACTGGCGCTTTCTAGAGTTTTAGTTGGTTTCAATTTAATTCTTTTTTAAGTAGATTAATGGTCAATTTATGAAAACGAAATAAATTTGTCTCGAGCATCAAAGTGAACTTTCATTGTAATATGCGCGAGAGATTTTCAAATGGAGTTTATTTTGTGCATGTCTCGTAAAATAAAGGTAACGGATATTTTCTGTCGGGCTCTATTCTCTTTCAGAATCTCCGCGCCTACGCTCACTAATAACTGCATGCGGGGATCGTCCAGAATTTCTCCAAGCTTCAAATTTTCAAACAGAATTTCCACGAATTTTCTAGAGCTGAAGGAGCCACCGAAAGGCTTTCGCCACATATACAAGGAGCAAGGCCCGGAAGCGTTCGCGAAGGCCGTCAGACAACACAAAGGATTGCTTCTGATGGACACCACTTTCCGTGACGCCCATCAATCTCTCCTGGCCACTCGTGTGAGATCGTACGATCTGCTGACGATCTCGCCCTTCGTCGCCCAGAGCTTCAACAATCTCTATTCTTTGGAAAATTGGGGAGGTGCTACGTTCGACGTCGCCTTGAGGTTCCTCCACGAGTGCCCTTGGGAACGTTTGGAGGACATGAGGAAAGCCATACCGAACATTCCCTTCCAAATGCTCCTCAGGGGTGCCAATGCTGTCGGTTACACCAACTATCCGGACAATGTTGTCTTCAAGTTCTGCGAGCTGGCTGTGCAGACTGGGATGGACGTCTTCAGGGTGTTCGACTCGTTGAATTATCTACCAAATTTGATCGTTGGTAGGTGTAAACATTTTGAATTGCAACAGTGAAATGTTTCTATTAAGAATATAATGGGGACTCTAGGAGTACTATTTTAAAATCCTAGAGTCACTTTAGAAAGATCGAACGTATATGTATTGTATATATAATGGAAGTAAACGTAATCGTGGTATTGTTCAGGTATGGAGGCAGTAGGCAAAGCAGGCGGTATCATCGAGGCCGCAATTTCGTATACGGGAGACGTCAGTGATCCAACCAAGACTAAATACGACCTGAAGTATTACACGAATTTGGCGGACGAGTTGGTGAAGGCGGGAACTCACGTGTTGTCGATTAAAGATATGGCGGGTCTCCTGAAACCGAAAGCCGCCAGATTGCTGATCGACGCGATCAGGCAGAAGCATCCTGACGTGCCACTGCACATTCACACTCACGACACCGCTGGAGCTGGAGTGGCATCGATGTTGGCTTGCGCGGAGAGCGGAGCCGATGTTGTTGACGTTGCCGTTGACAGTATGTCTGGAATGACCAGTCAACCTTCCATGGGTGCCGTGGTCGCAGCTCTTATTGGTAAGATAATCTAATACAATTTTTGTCTCGGGATAAACATGTTGCAAGCACATGGTGCTTCGTTTTTGAATAATTAACCAAAACCACTGATAAAATTCTCATTAGCTCAATTTAATTTATATGCACATCAAATTTCTAACAATATTTTCACGAATTACAGGAACGCCGAACGATACCAAATTTGATCTCAGAGATGTTTCGGAGTACTCTGCATATTGGGAACAAACCAGAACTCTATATGCTCCGTTCGAGTGCACCACCACGATGAAATCCGGAAACGCAGACGTCTACTTGAACGAAATTCCTGGAGGGCAGTACACGAACTTACAGTTCCAGGCCTACTCTCTCGGTTTGGGTGAATTCTTCGAGGATGTCAAGAAAGCCTACAGAGAAGCCAACATGTTGCTCGGTGACATCATCAAAGTTACTCCAAGTTCGAAGGTTGTCGGCGATCTGGCTCAATTTATGGTCCAGAATAAGCTCAAGGCTGACGACGTCCTGAACAAGGCTGAGGAATTGTCCTTTCCTAAATCCGTTGTAGAGTTCCTGCAAGGTGCCATTGGTGAACCCTACGGAGGGTTCCCTGAGCCTCTCAGGTATCTCTATTTGATTTTATTTCATCAATTTTTAGCTCTTTTCGTATTCTATAATATATTCTATGCAATACGGAATGCTAATCAATAATTAAAAAAAGTTTTACTTGTTGATAATTCTAAGGGTATGCAACTCCTAAGTTAAGCATCTCTGATACCAATTTAATTTCACGTTGCAGATCGAAAGTACTGAAAGACATGCCCCGGATAAAGGGAAGGCCAGGTGCAAGTTTGGCACCATTAGACTTCGACGCATTGAAGTTGAAATTGCAAGAATCTCATCCAACCGTCACGAACAGAGACGTCATGTCCGCGGCTCTCTACCCCGAAGTTACGAACGAGTACCTAACATTTAGAGAAGACTTTGGACCAGTGGACAAACTCGAGACCAGGTTCTTCTTGACGGGGCCAAAGGTTGGCGAGGAGTTCGACGTAACGATCGCGAAGGGTAAAACCTTGGCGTTCAAAGCGTTGGCCGTCGCTGAAGATCTCACGCCTCAGGGAGAACGAGAAGTGTTCTTCGAAATGAACGGACAACTCAGATCTGTGTTCATTAAGGATAAGGAAGCCGTCAAGGTAAAATTATAGTCGATATTTGTAAATAAAAAAGTCAAATTGATGTGTATTTATTCTCGACATGTATGTACTTGAAAACAACGTTCTTCTGTATTCTGTGAATTCAGGAGCTTCACGTGCATCCAAAAGCTGCCAAAGGTGACAAAAACCAAATTGGAGCACCCATGCCTGGCACAGTCATTGACATCAGAGTGAAAGTAGGCGACACGGTTGAAAAGGGTGCACCATTGGTGGTCCTTTCGGCCATGAAAATGGAGATGGTGGTGCAGGCGTCGAAAGCAGGGAAGATCAAAACGCTGGATGTCTCTCAGGGAATGAGATTAGAAGGAGACGATCTAATTTTGACCCTCGAATAGATCTTTCAACTTCGCCAGACTGGAAGGTCTCCGACGCCACGCCGTTGTATACATTCTTGAAGCGAGAGTCCATTTTGTTTAATTGATAATAGCTGGACGCCATTGCTACTTGTATAAAAATAAGTCTTACTCGTCTTAGAATTCGTAGGAAGTGGAAAATGTATATATATACATATTCTAGTTTTAACCAAGGAATCGAAATTTCGTCCTTTTTTTATATATATTTTTAAGCAATTTTTTGTTTTCTTTTGCAGAAAACATTGTTATCGTTCCTACCCGCTTAGAATAATATCTTAATGTGATTCCTTATTTTTTTATGAATCAAATGGTGTCGAACTGGCTTTCGACGACAGCGAAACGTTTACGTTTTAGAATCGTTTACGTGTCGCAATATTGGAAGATCGTTGTTTGACGACTTCTAAAATTCCAAAGGATAGAGAACAGAAAGGAGAAGTCGAGAATCGTTTTATGATAAACCGAAGACAGATTTACTATTCCCCGTTAGAAATTTAAAGGATGAAAGGCTTGTTTAATTAAACAAAAATGTGGCTCTTGTCATAAACGAAGATGGTTACGCATAAGCATAGACATTAATTGCAAATGAACACAACGAACGTCCCATTAAAAACTTCATCGCGTTGTGTATCAATTGGTGAAACAATTTTTTTGCGAGATCGTTGAGAACAACGTTTTGTAATATATTTTTTATTCCGTTCGATTTTAATCATTCGCCAAGAATCATTTTTTTTCGCGCCGATCATTTACTTAGTATTTAATGTAACGTTGCGAGGGCAAACTGGTCTCTTTCTCGTGATTCGCGGAGAATGTGATCGTTGTACATTAATTTTTAACTAAAACTTAAACACGGCTATCCAGCCGGGCAGCCGGCAACTGTGTTCACATTCGACGATTGCTGCTGAATCGAAAATTTCAATGTTCAAGCAATTTTCGAACGATGCAAGCGCAAATTTTTATACCAAATAGATTCCAAACTGTTGAAATATACCGTGGTGAAAGTTGCAAAATTTTTGATGAATTGTACAAATTGCTGATTGTAACTTTTAATGTGCAATCAGTTTTTGAAACGCTCTGCCCGTTAGATCTAAGTCGAGAGAAGGTCGAGCAAGAGAAACCAATCGAAAGTCTCTAGACGTACAAAGTAGCTGAAAGGAATGTTCAATATTTTGGATAGTGGATCGATATGAAATCTAACGAACAACATTGGTGTATAGGAACTCGTGATTTGTGTTTGTTGTGCAATAGTTTCGTACGAAAGAATAGTGGCAGACTTATTTACAAAGAGGTCGTGAGTTTTAATTCAAACGAGTGTAACGATCCGTTGGTATCAGTGTTCAGAAAATGACAATGGATAGGACGTGGAGTAATTTATATAGTACACGATGTTTGATGTAATTGATTTACAACATACGAAACATTATTATTTTCTAACAACTTGACATGCTTTTCATGCTTCTTTTCATCCAAATTTACACAAATTTCAATATTACGATTCGTATAACTGAGCATAATTTGTACATTCATTTCAAAAATCGTTTCGTTTTTTTTTTGTTTTTTTTTTATTAATTGTAGACGAGCACAATATAGGGAACAAAAGTAATGTAATAATTTATTTAAAAAACGATTTTGTACATATTAATTTTTAAACCACTAGAAATAAACAGGAATCTGACGACGATTAAAGCAGGATTGCAAAGAATTGAATATACATATAATCGTACTGATTTCGAGAGTGTGCCAAAAGCTGCGCAACGAATGTCCGAACGAGCTGAATTCACGATGTAGTTGTACATATAAATATATACAGCGTGTATAGGTATATAAGAAGTGATAATGTTTCTCCTTTGTTTGCATTTCAAAGGACTGTACAATTGACATAAAGAAATCTACGAGCGTTGAACGTTGCGATTATTGCAATCTCCGCACCAATGTGCATCTAAACAATGTTCGCAAACTATTTATGTAGATATTAAAGTTTAACGAATGCAATTCCATTTGTACGGAGTAAGAGGACCAAATGCAAAAGTGGTTTTAGACTAAGCGCGCCAGTTGTTTCCTTCCGTCCCTTTCTCTCCCCCTTTGGAAAGCAAACGACGGATCAAAATTGGAAGAATTTAATTGTTTGTTAAATACACGTGAAAGAATGACCACCATGTTTCGTTAACATATGTTTTAACCTCTGGAAAAACGTTTAGCAAATAAAAATAGAAGAATCAAAATATAATGCATATTAGGTGCGACACAATAAAACTCAATTTTAAAAACACACCATCATCATTCTCTCCAATGAACATGCTGCACACTTTACTATGCTAACCAACCAGCATTTAAGTAATGAATGGGATGCATCATCGCCTCAGAACAATGAGCAGCACCATTATTGTTAATAATTATACTTTACTATTCATTAAATTTATTATAAGAGCATATAGGCAAGCTAATGGACACGAATTCGGTATCGCCATCTAGCGGCGGCGACCGAACTAATTTTTCACATGTATTCACATTTTTTTACCTTTCTCTGCATATTCATATAATTTTACATCCTAATTATTATAATTCAACATTTAATTGTTGATTTGTACACTAATAATTGCCTAATATCAAGTATTTTTAAGTAAATGAAAATACCGACAGAGGGGGCGCCATCTCTCGGCGAATCGCCCAAGTTTG
The DNA here is from genome assembly GCF_026283585.1 of Hylaeus volcanicus. Taxonomy (NCBI): domain Eukaryota; kingdom Metazoa; phylum Arthropoda; class Insecta; order Hymenoptera; family Colletidae; genus Hylaeus; species Hylaeus volcanicus. The sequence goes on from NC_071982.1 coordinate 578,792, forward strand.
GCGTGAAGTAGTTTCTAGCTTTAGATGCTAGATGGCGCTACCAAAGACGGAAATGTTCAAAACATAAATTCTCTACTTTTCTTTGCATACAGATATAATTTT
>NC_071982.1:578903-579879 GCF_026283585.1 Hylaeus volcanicus
TCTCGGCGAATCGCCCAAGTTTGGCGTGAAGTAGTTTCTAGCTTCAGCTGCTAGATGGCGCTACCAAAGACGGAAATGTTCAAAACATAAATTCTCTACTTTTCTTTGCATATAAATGTAATTCTACATCATGATTATCATAATAAAACTTTTAATTGTCGATTTGAACACTAGTAATTTATTGATATCAAGTAATAACAAAACTAACAGAACGAAATACACAGTGCCATCCATCTCTCGGCAAACCGCACAAGTTTGTCGAGAAGTTGACACCTATGCGCCTACGAGATGGCAACCGACCCGACAAAACCGTAAGTATATAGGTTGCATCTGTACAGAGTTTGTAATCTATGGCTAACAGCTATGGCTTTAACATCTCCTAACAACTCCTAATACATTCCAACACCACCTAACATCTCCTACACTTCCTGACATTTCCTGACACTCCCTATCACCTTCTAACACCTCCTAACACTCTCTAACCTCTCCCAAAATCCTACAACAACTCCCATCACTCTCTAAGAACTCCTAACAACTTCCGACAGTTCCCTTCACTTCTATTCATTTCCTAGCACATTTCCCTTCAATTTCCCTTCTTCCTCTGGTTCCTCTCCTCGTTGTTAAAGTGATCCAGATACCAAAGGTAAGTTTCGAGCTAAAATTAAAACTTACTCCACCTCTTCGAATATCATGATCTCCTGATACAAAAGGTAAGTTTCGCGAATAAAAATTATGATACCACTTTGCTCATCACGTTCTCCTGATACAAGAGGTAAGTATCGAGATTCAATTAAATTACTTTGTTGAATTTTACGCGGCGTCAGGTTCAAGAATGTTACAATTTGCTCCGTGCAAAATTCAACAATGTTGCAAAAGTCGAGTCGATTTTTCGGATTTTGTCCCATTTTGCCGAACTTCTGAGTTGCAAATTTGTTGAATTTTGAGCAGCGTCAAGTTCAACAATGTTGCAAAAGTC